>NC_092707.1:417759622-418019715 GCF_047496885.1 Scyliorhinus torazame
GAAAGGGGGGGACAGGACCCCAGGGAAAGGGGGGGCAGGACCCCGGAAAAGGGGGTGGGGGCAGGGCGGGGTGAAAGGGGGGGACAGGACCCTGGGGAAAAGGGGTCGGGATATGGCAGGGGGGAACAGGACTCTGGGGAAAGGGGGTGGGGGCAGGATGCGGGAAAGGGGGGGACAGGACCCTGGGAAAAGGGGTCGGGGCATGGCAGGGGGGAACAGGACTCTGGGGAAAGGGGGTGGGGGCAGGATGTGGGAAAGGGGGGACAGGACCCCGGGGAAAAGGGGTGGGGGCAGGATGCGGGAAAAGGGGGCACAGGACCCTGGGGAAAGGGGGTGGGGGCAGGACGCGGGGGAAAGGGGGACAGGACACTGGGGAAAGGGGGTGGAGGAAGGACGCGGGAAAGGGGGGGCAGGACCCCGGGGAAAGGGGGTGGGGGCAGGGCGGGGGAGAAAGGGGGGACAGGACCCTGGGGAAAGGGGGTGGGGGCAGGGCGGGGGAGAAAGGGGGACAGGACCCTGGGGAAAGGGGGTGGGAGCAGGACACGGGAAAGGGGGGGACAGGACCCCGGGGAAAGGGAGGGGTAGCTCAGTTGATTAGGATGGCAGTTCCATACGGGATCATTACCATAGCTTGAAAGAGGAAAATGTGGAATTTGAGTCGCGATAAGAAATGGGAAAGTTAAGAGGTCACATGTGGGAATAGTGTCTCGGCCCAGACAGGATGGCCACTGTGTTTACAGAGGGAATGCAGCAAGGTAGAATGGCCTGTGTAAGAAAGGGAGCAGGATAATCATAGGTGACTTTAATCTACATGAAGATTGGGAAAATCAGATTGGTTTGGAACACAAGTTGATCGAGTATTTGTGGGACAGTTTCTTCGAGCAGGATGTTCTCGAGCCAACCAGGGAGCAGGTTATTCTGGAGCTGGTAAGAAGGAATGGGACAGGATTAATCAATCACCTCATGGTAACGCAGCGTCTGGGTGACCGTGACGGCAACATGATAGAAACTCGTGTTCAGTTGAAAGCGGGATTTAAATCTCAGTCAAGGTAACGGTAAGAGTTTGAAGGCGGCCCTGGCTACGGTGAACTGGGAAACTCGGGTGAAAGGTGAGGCAGCAGTTGGGGTGGCAGAGTTTTAAGGAGATGCTCAATAACTCACAGCAAATATCGATCCCAGTGGGGAAGAAAGAGCGCTTGAGAAGGATGTATCATCACTGGCCGGATAGACTTCCGGGTGCGGCGATGACCAGCTAAGTCGCACGTTTCGGCACCTCCCGTTTTAACGGACTTTTGGGCTCTTATCAGGAGCCCCAACGGAAATTTTTTTATGGCCAAACCAGTGTGAGGCGACAAAGGAAGGAGTCCCCCCGGGTGTGGATGGAAAGGAGCGACAGTAGTGGCCAGATTGCGGAGGATCCTCTGGAGCAGCGGCAGAGACGAGAAGGGAGAAGCAAGATGGCGGCCGAGGGAGCCCAGATGGTATGGGGCCCGGAACAGCAGGAGTTCCTCCGACGATGTGTGGAGGAGCTCAAGAAGGAGGTGCTGGCGCCTATGCTGCTGGCGATCGAGGGATTGAAGGAGACGCAAAAGACCCAGGCGATGGAGCTCCGTGGAGTGAAGGCAAAGGCAGCCGAGAATGAAGACGAGATACAGGGCTTGGTGGTGAAGACGGAGACGCACGAGGCACTACATAAGAGGTGCACAGAAAGGCTGGAAGCCCTGGAGAACAGCTCGAGGAGGAAGAATTTAAGGATTTTGGGTCTTCCCGAAGGGGACAGAGGGAGCGGATGTTGGGGCGTATGTGAGTACGATGCTCCATACTTTAATGGGAGCTGAGGCCCCAGCGGGCCCCCTGGAAGTGGAGGGAGCATACCGGGTCCTCGTGAGAAGACCGAAGGCTGGGGAAATACCGCGAGCAATAGTGGTGAGATTCCACCGCTACAAGGACAGGGAGATGGTCCTGAGATGGGCTAAGAAGACGCGGAGTAGCAGGTGGGAGAATAAGGTGATCCGCGTGTATCAAGATTGGAGTGCGGAGGTGGCGAGAAGGAGGGCGAGTTTCAATCGGGCCAAGGCGGTGCTCCACAAGGGGAAAGTGAAATTCGGAATGTTGCAGCCAGAAAGACTGTGGGTTACACACCAGGGCAAACACTACTACTTCGAGACGGCGGAGGAGGCGTGGACATTTATTCAAGAAGAGAAGTTGGACTAGATTTGAGGAATGGATGTTTGGAAATAAGTAGCGAGGTGGTGGCAAGGAATTGCAAAGGGGGGAGAGGGGGAGGGCTTGTCTGTAAAAATGTTGGATGGGAGAATTCCCCCCCCCCCCTTCCGGGGGGACACAAAGAAATGTGGGCGCCGGTGGGGACAGGGAAGGGGAGAGGGAACTGCGCCATTAGGGGCGGGGCCGAGAGGGAAGCGCGGGCTTTGTTCCCGCGCTATGGAAACTGTGGCGGGAAAAGTGGGCGCAGGAAGGAAGGGGGCCCCACACGCAGGGAGGCCAAGGGTAACGGGGGAAGCCGAGGTCAGCCAGAGTTTGCTGACTCCCGGAAGCAATATGGGGGGAGCAATCAAGCTAGAAGGGAATCTAGCGGGGGGGGCGGGGGGGGGGGGCGGGGGGGTTAACTGGGTTGCTGCTGCTGAGGGGAAGGGGAGCTGATACGGGATGGGATGGTCGGGACGGGAGGGGCGCCGTCTCGGGGACAAACGGGAGCGTGGGACCCGGGTGAGGAGCTGGTTTAAAAAAGGGGCTGGCTAGTCGACGATGGGGGGTGGGGGGGGGGGGGGGTGGGTAAAGGGCCCCCCAACCCGGTTGATCACGTGGAACGTGAGAGGGCTGAATGGGCCGATTAAGAGGGCACGGTTTTTGCGCACCTAAAGAGGCTGAAGGCGGATGTGGTTATGCTTCAGGAGACGCACCTGAAATTGGCGGATCAGGTCAGATTAAGAAAGGATGGGTGGGGCAGGTATTCCACTCGGGCTTGGATGCGAAAAATAGAGGGGTGGCAATACTGGTGGGGTAACGGGTATCGTTTGAGGCTAAGACCATAGTGGTGGACAGTGGGGGCCGGTACGTGATAGACTTTTTTGTCCTGGGAAGGGCACTGATCTCGAAAGTGGCAGGAACGGAATATTCGGCTATAGCCGTTTCAGATCACGCCCCACACTGGGTGGATCTAGATCTAGGAGAGGAGAAGGAGCAGCGCCCACTTTGGAGATTAGACATGGGATTGTTGGCGGATATGGGGGTATGTGGAAGGGTGAGGGGATGTATTGAAAGATACCTAGAGGTCAATGATGACGGAGACGTCCAGGTGGGAGTGGTCTGGGAGGCGCTGAAGGCGGTGGTTAGGGGGGAGCTGATTTCCATAAGAGCCCACAAGGGGAAACAAGAGGGTAAAGAAAGGGAGAGACTGATCGGGAGATTCTGAGGGTGGATAGGCAATATGCGGAGGCCCCAGATGAAGGGTTATACAGGGAAAGACGGAGACTACAGACGGAGTTTGACCTGCTGACCACGGGTAAGGCGGAGACGCAGTGGAGGAAGGCACAGGGAATACAATACGAATACGGGGAAAAGGCGAGCCGACTGCTGGCCCAACAACTTAGGAAGAGGGGGGCGGTGAGAGAGATCGGAGGGGTTAGGGACGTGGAGGGAATGATGGAACAGAGGGCGGAGAGGGTGAACGGGGTGTTTAAGTCATTCTATGAGAGGCTGTATAAGTACCAACCCCCGGAGGGGAAAGAGGGAATGATGCACTTCTTGGACCAGTTGGAGTTCCCGAGGGTTGAGGAGCAGGAGGTGACAGGTCTGGGAGCGCAGATTGAGGTGGAGGAGGTGGTAAAAGGAATCGGGAACATGCAGGCAGGAAAGGCCCCGGGACCAGATGGGTTCCCGGTGGAATTTTACAGGAAATATGTGGACCTACTGGCCCCACTCCTGGCGAGAACCTTCAATGAGGCTAAGGAAAGGGGGACACTACCCCCGACGATGTCGGAGGCGACGATATCGATGATCCTGAAACGAGACAAAGACCCGCTGCAGTGCGGGTCATACAGGCCCATCTCCCTCCTAAATGTAGATGCCAAGTTACTGGCCAAAGTGATGGCGACAAGGATAGAGGACTGTGTCCCAGGGGTGGTACATGGCGACCAGACAGGGTTTGTTAAGGGGAGACAATTGAATGCCAATATACGAAGGTTGCTGGGGGTAATGATGATGCCCCCACCGGAGGGGGAGGCGGAGATAGTGGTGGCGATGGATGCAGAGAAGGCATTCGATAGAGTGGAGTGGGACTACCTGTGGGAGGTACTGAAGAGATTTGGATTTGGAGAGGGGTTCATCAGATGGGTTCAGCTCCTGTACGGGGCCCCGGTGGCAAGCGTGGTTACAAACAGGCAACGATCCGACCATTTCCGATTACATAGGGGCACAAGACAGGGGTGTCCCCTGTCCCCGTTACTGTTCGCGTTGGCAATTGAGCCATTGGCCATAGCGCTGAGGGGCTCTAAGAAGTGGAGAGGGTTGCTTAGAGGAGGAGAGGATCATCGGATGTCATTATACGCGGATGATCTGCTGCTATATGTGGCGGACCCAGTGGAGGGGATGCCTGAGATAATGCAGACACTCAGGGAGTTTGGAGAGTTCTCGGGATACAAATTGAACATGGGAAAGAGTGAACTATTTGTGATGCACCCCGGGGAACGGCAGGGGAATAGACGATCTGCCGCTGAGGAGAGTAGCAAGGGACTTCCGATATCTAGGGAACCAGGTGGCCAGGAACTGGGGAACCTTGCATAAACTTGACTTGACACGGCAGGTAGAGCAGATGGAGGACTTTAAGAGGTGGGACATGGTGCCCCTGTCATTGGCGGGTAGGGTACAGGCGGTCAAAATGGTGGTCCTCCAGAGGTTTCTTTTCGTGTTTCAGTGCCTCCCCATACTGATCACAAAGGCCTTTTTCAAGAAAGTGGATAGGAGTATTATGAGTTTTGTGTGGGCTGGAAAGACCCCGAGGGTAAAGAGGGGGTTCCTGCAGCGCAGTAGGGATAGAGGGGGACTGGCACTGCCGAGCCTGAGTGATTATTATTGGGCCGCCAACGTGTCTATGATATGTAAGTGGATGAGGGAAGAAGAAGGAGCGGCGTGGAAAAGGCTGGAGATGGCGTCCTGTAGGGGAACAAGTTTAAAAGCACTGGTGACGGCGCCGTTACCGTTCTCCCCGAAAAAATACACCACAAACCCAGTGGTGGTGGCGACTTTGAAGATTTGGGGGCAGTGGAGATGACATAGGGGAGTGACGGGTGCCACGGTGTGGTCCCCGATAAGGAACAACCACAGGTTCGTCCCGGGAAGGATAGATGGGGGATTCCAATCTTGGCAACGAGCAGGAATTGGGAAGTTGAAGGACTTGTTCTTGGACGGGACGTTCGTGGGTCTGGGAGCGCTGACAGAAAAATACGAGTTGCCACCTGGGAATGCCTTCCGATATATGCAAGTGAGGGAATTTCCGCAGCTCCTGGCGCAAGGGATCCAGGACAGAGTGATCTCGGGGGCATGGGTTGGTGATGGTAAAGTGTCCGATATATACAGGGAAATGAGAGACGAGGGGGAGACGATGGTAGAAGAGCTGAAGGGTAAATGGGAGGAGGAGCTGGGGGAAGAGATTGAGGAGGGGCTGTGGGCAGATGCCCTAAGTAGGGTAAACTCTTCGTCCTCGTGTGCCAGGCTCAGCCTGATCCAATTCAAGGTTCTACGCAGGGCGCATATGACGGGAGCAAGGCTGAGTAGATTTTTTGGAGTGGAGGATAGGTGCGGGAGGTGCGCGGGAAGCCCGGCGAAACACACCCACATATTCTGGTCATGTCCGGTATTGCATGGGTTCTGGGTGGGTGTGGCAAGAGTGATCTCAAAGGTGGTGGGGGTCCGGGTCGAACCAAGCTGGGGGTTGGCTATATTTGGGGTTGCAGAAGAGCCGGGAGTGCAGGAGGCGAGAGAGGCCGATGTTTTGGCCTTTGCGTCCCTAGTAGCCCGGTGAAGGATTCTACTTATGTGGAAAGAAGCTAAACCCCCGGGCGTGGAGGCCTGGATAAACGACATGGCAGGGTTTATAAAATTGGGTTTTGGGGGGTTTTGTTTTGTTACATGCTAGTTGGTTATATTTATTTTTTCAGTGTTACTATTTCTTTTTTTTTCTTGTTTCTTTGTTTTCTGCACTTGTTGTTAGTTAATATATTATTTAAATAACAGTCAATGTACATTTTGTTACAAAGTTGTAAAAATGGAAAATTCTTTTTGATCGAAAAACTTTAATAAAATATATATATTTTTTAAAATCAGTGGCCGGATAAGCAAGTTAAAGATAGTATTAAAAACAGAAAGAAACAAACTCGGCAGAGATTAGTGGCAAATCAGGGGATTGACCAGGTATTAAGATACAGGAAATAATGGCTAAAAACATATTACAAGGGCAGCACGGTGGCGCAGTGGTTAGCACTGCTGCCTCACGGCGCCGAGGTCCCAGGTTCGATCCCGGCTCTGGGTCGCTGTCCGTGTGGAGTTTGCACATTCTCCCCGTGTCTGCGTGGGTCTCACCCCCACAACCCAAAGATGTGCAGGGTAGGTGGATTGGCCACGCTAAATTGCCCCTTAATTGGAAAAAAATGATTGGGTACTCTAAATGTATTTTTAAAAAAGCAAAAAAAAACTTATTAGAGAAATCAGTAATTGAGGAAGGTATAAAGCGATATAAAAACAAAGAGGAAGAGATTCTACTCGTCTTGACAGGCAGAGTCAATGTGGTTTTGTCAAAGGGAATTCATGTTTAACAAATCTGCTGGTTTTTTGACAAAGTCATATTAAAGGTGGATAAAGGGGAACCGGTAGATGTGATGTACTTAGATTTCGAAAGGCATTTGAAAGGTGACTACACAAGATAAGAGCTGACAGGAGGGATAAATCAGTCAGATTGACAAGATAAGAACGTAAGAGCTAGGAGCAGGAGTCAGCCATTCAGCCCCTCATTCAATACAATCCTGGCTGATCGCCTTTCGGCCTCCGTCCTGCCCGTCCTCCATAACCCTTCAACACATTACCAATTAAAAATCTGTCCTATGTTCCTGTCACCGCTGAGTCAATCCTACACACTTAGCTCCAGTCTGAAATACAGCACAGGAGTACTGTTTTGGTCCCTCACCTTAGGAAGGATATTACTGCTAGAGAGGGAGTTCAAGGAATATTCACCAGACTTGTTCCGGGGCTGGTGGGACTGTCTTGTGAAGAGAGATTGGGGAAACTGGGCCTGTATCCTCTGTTTGACAAAGGGTCATCCAGACTGGAAACATTAGAACAAAGAAATGTACAGCACAAGATCAGGCCCTTCGGCCCTCCAAGCCCGTGCCGACCATGCTGCCCGTCTAAACTAAAATCTTCTACACTTCCGGGGTCCGTATCCCTCTATTCCCATCCTATTCATGTATTTGTCAAGATGCCCCTTAAATGTCCCTATCGTCCCTGCTTCCACCACCTCCTCCGGTAGCGAGTTCCAGGCACCCACTACCCTCTGTGTAAAAAACTTGCCTCGTACTTCTACTCTAAACCTTGCCCCTTGCACCTTAAACCTATGCCCCCTAGTAAGTGACCCCTCTACCCTGGGAAAAAGTCTCTGACTATCCACTCTGTCTATGCCCCTCATAATTTTGTAGACCTCTATCAGGTTGCCCCTCAACCTCCGTCGTTCCAGTGAGAACAAACCGAGTTTATTCAATCGCTCCTCATAGCTAATGCCCTCCATACCAGGCAACATCCTGGTAAATCTCTTCTGCACCCTCTCTAAAGCCTCCACATCCTTCTGGTAGTGTGGCGACCAGAATTGAACACTATACTCCAAGTGTGGCCTAACTAAGGTTCTATACAGCTGCAACATGACTTGCCAATTCTTATACTCAATGCCCCGGCCAATGAAGGCAAGCATGCCGTATGCCTTCTTGACTACCTTCTCCACCTGTGTTGCCCCTTTCAGTGACCTGTGGACCTGTACACCTAGATCTCTCTGACTGTCAATACTCTTGAGGGTTCTACCATTCACTGTATATTCCCTACCTGCATTAGACCTTCCAAAATGCATTACCTCACATTTGTCCGGATTAAACTCCATCTGCCATCTCTCCGCCCAAGTCTCCAAATGATCTAAATCCTGCTGTATCCTCCGACAGTCCTCATCGCTATCCGCAATTCCACCAACCTTTGTGTCGTCTGCAAACTTACTAATCAGACCAGTTACATTTTCCTCCAAATCATTTATATATACTACAAAGAGCAAAGGTCCCAGCACTGATCCCTGTGGAACACCACTGGTCACAGCCCTCCAATTAGAAAAGCATCCTTCCATTGCTACTCTCTGCCTTCTATGACCTAGCCAGTTCTGTATCCACCTTGCCAGCTCACCCCTGATGCCGTGTGACTTCATCTTTTGTACCTGTCTACCATGAGGGACCTTGTCAAAGGCCTTACTGAAGTCCATATAGGGGCTGGTTTAGCACACAGGGCTAAATCGCTGGCTTTGAAAGCCAACCAAGGCAGGCCAGCAGCACGGTTCATTTCTCGTACCAGCCTCCCCGAACAGGCGCCGAAATGTGGTGACTAGGGGCTTTTCACAGTAACTTCATTTGAAGCCTACTGGTGACAATAAGTGATTTTTAGTTTCATATAGACAACATCCACTGCCCTCCCTACATCAATCATCTTATCTTCTGTTTTTATTCTTCCCGATGCACGATTTGCTTTCACTTCCTGAAGAAAGTGCATGCATGTGCTTAGCTACTTCACATACATGGCAATATCTGGTCTCTTCTCTGGGTCTGGGTTAATGCAGATATTAGTCCAAAGATGTGCAGGTTAGGTGGATTGGCCATGATAAATTGCCCTTAGTGTCCAAAATTGCCCTTAGTGTTGGGTGGGGTTACTGGGTTATGGGGATAGGGTGGAGGTATGGGCTTGGGTAGGGTGCTCTTTCCAAGAGCCGGTGCAGACTCGATGGGCCGAATGGCCTCCTTCTGCACTGTAAATTCTATGATAATCTATGATTATAAATGGATTTAGATAGGTTGGGAGAGTGGGCCAAAATATGACAGATGCAGTTTAACGTGGATAGGTGTGAGGTCATGCATTTTGGTCGGAAAAATGGGAAGGCAACTTATTATCTAAATGGGGAGAGACTTCGGGGAGCTCCGATGCAGAGGGATCTGGGGGTCCTAGTGCAGGAGTCACAGAAAACAAGCATGCAGGTGCAGCAGATATTAGAATGTGAATGGAATGTTGGCATTTATAGCGAAGGGAATTGAGTATAAAGATCAGGAAATGTTGGTGCAACTATACACGGCATTGGTAAGACCGCACCTGGAGTATTGCGCACAGTTTTGGTCCCCTTATTTGAGGAAAGATGTAGTGACATTGGAGGCAGTTCAGAGGAAGAAAGAACAAAGAAAATTACAGCACAGGAACAGGCCCTTCGGCCCCCCCAGTCTGCGCCGATCCAGATCCTTTATCTAAACCTGTCAGCTATTTTCCAAGGATCTACTTCCCTCTGTTCCCCGCCCATCCAGAGGCATCTGAAATGATGTTCACTAGATTGATTCCAGAGATGAGGGTTTGTCGTATGAGGAGAGATTGAGCAGTTTAGGCCGATACTCTCCAGAGTTGAGAAGAATGAGGGGAGATCTAATCGAGGTGCACAAGCTGCTGAAAGGTTTGGAGAAAGTAGACGTGGAGCTGATGCTTCCTCGTGTGGGGCATTCTAGAACCAGAGGTCATGGTCTTAGGAATAGAGGGAGCAAATTTAAACAGATTTCAGGAGAAACTGCTTCTCCCAAAGGCTTGTGAACCTGTGGAATTTGCTACCCCGGAGTGCGGTGGATGCTGGGACAGTGAGTAAATGTGAGGAGGAGTTAGGCAGATTGGTAATGGGTTGAAGGGTTATGGAGAACGGGCAGGTCGGTGGAGTTAAGGCCAGGATGAGATCAGCCATGATCGAATGGCGGAGCTGACTCGATGGGCCGAATGGACTAATTCTGCTCTTCTTATGAATTTGTGAACTTATAATTTCAAACAAAGAACAAAGAACAATACAGCACAGGAACAGGCCCTTCGGCCCTCCAAGCCCGTGCTAACCATGGTACCTGCCTAAACTAAAACCATCCACACTTACGGAGTCCGTATCCTTCCATTCCCACCCCATTCATATATTTCTTTAGATGCCCCTTAAATGCCGCTATCGTACCTGCTCCCACCGCCTCCCCAGGCAGCGCGTTCCATACATTTACCCCCTCTGAGTAAAAAACGTGCCTCACACATCTGTTCGAAACTCTTCCCCACCCACTTTAAACCTTTGTCCCCCAGTACCTGACTCTCCTACCCTGGGGAAAGAGCCTCTGACTATCCACTCTGTTTATGCCCCTCATAATTTTGTATACCTCGATCAGGTCACCCCTCAACCTCCTTCGTTCCAGTGAGAATAAACCGAGTTTATCTAACCGCTCCTCATAGCTAATGCCCTCCATACCAGGCAACATTCTGGTAAATCTCTTCTGCACCCTCTCTAAAGCCGCCACATCCTTCTGGTAGTGTGGCGACCAGAATTGAACACTATACTCCAAGTGTGGCCTAACCAAGGTCCTGTGCAGCTGCAACATGACTTGTCAGTTTTTCTCTTCAATGCCCCGACCGGTGAAGGCCAGCATGCCGTCTGCCTTCTTGACCACCTTATCCACATGCGTTGCCACTTTCAGTGACCGGTGGACATGCCCAGATCTCTCTGCCTGTCAGTACTCACAAGAGTTCTACCATTTACTGTGTAATTCCTACATGCATTGGACCTTCCAAAGTGCATTATCTCACACTTGTCCGGATTAAACTCCATCTGCCATTTCTCCCCCCAAAACTCCAACCAGTTTATATCCTGCTGTATCCTCTGACAATCCTCTTCGCTATCCACAACTCCACCACTTTTTGTGTCGTCAGCAAACTTACTAATCAGATCAGCTACATTTTCTTCCAAATCATTTATATACACCACAAACAACAAAGGCCCCAGAATTGATCCCTGTGGAATGCCGCTAGTCACAGCCTTCCATTCAGAAAAGCACCCTCCACTGGTTTAGCACAGAGGACTAAACAGCTGGCTTGTAATATAGAACAATGCCAACGGCGCGGGTTCGATTCCTGTACCAGCCTCCCCGAACAGGCGCCGGAATGTGGCGACTAGGGGCTTTTCACAATAACTTCATTGAAGCCTACTTGTGACAATAAGTGATTATTATTATTATGACCCTCTGTCTTCTGTGCCCAAGCCAGTCCTGTATCCAACTACAGCAACTGTTCATTCCTGTCTGGCACAAAAGCAAAATGAGTAAGAGGGCCAATCCATGGCTTACAAAGAAAATTAGAAACAGTATCGGATCCAAGGAAGAAGCACACAGATTGGCCAAGAAAAATAATAGGTCTGAGGATTGGGAGCAGTTTAGAATTCAACAAAGGACGAAGGGATTGATTAAGAAGGGGAAAGTACAGTACGAGAGGAAGCTTGCAGGGAACATAAAGACTGACACTAAGAGTTTCTACAGATATGTGAAGAGAAAGAGATTGGTAAAGAGAAATGTAGGCCCCCTACAGACAGAAACAGGGGAATGCATAATAAGGGACAAAGAAATGGCCGAGCAATTGAATACATACTTTGATTCTGTCTTCACAAATGAGGACACAAATCAGATCCCAGAAATGCTGGAGAATGAAAGGTTTAGTGAGAGGGAGGAACTGAGGGAGATCACATTAGTTGAGAAATGGTGCTGGGAAATTGATGGGATTGAAGGTGGATAAATCCCCAGGGCCTGAGAATCTGCATCCCAGAGTCTTTAAGGAGGTGTCTCTGGAAATAGTGGATGCATTGGTGGTCATCTTCCAGGATTCTATACACTCTGGAACTGTCCCTGCTGATTGGAGGGTAGCTCACGTAACTCCGATATTCAAAAAGGGAGGTCGAGAGAAAGCAGGGAATTATAGACCAGTAAGCCTAACATCGGTAGTGGGGAAAATGCTTGAATCCTTTATCAAGGACTTTATAGTGGAACATTTAGAAAGCAGTGGCAGGATCAGTCAGAGTCAGCATGGATTTATGAAGGGAAAATCATGCTTGACAAATCTGTTGGAATTCTTTGAAGATGTAACCAGTACAGTCGACAAGGGGGAGCCAGTCGATGTGGTATATTTGGACTTTCAGAAGGTGTTTGACAAAGTCCCGCATAAGAGACTATTGTGCAAAATTAAAGCACATGGGATTGGGGGAAATGTATTGAGGTGGATAGAAAACTGGTTGGCAGAGAGGAAACAAAGAGTAGGGATTAATGGGTCCTTTTCAAATTGGCAGGCAGTAACCAGTGGGGTACCGCAGGGATCGGTGCTGGGACCCCAGCTATTCACAATATATATTAATGATTTGGATGAGGGAACAAAATGTAACATCTCAAAGTTTGCAGATGATACCAAGTTAGGCGGGAGGGTGAATTGTGACGAGGATGCAGGGATCCTACAGCAAGATCTGGACAGGTTGGGCGAGTGGGCAAACCAATGGCAGATGCAGTATAATTTGGATAAGTGTGAGGAAGCAAAAACAGGAAGGCAGATTACTACCTGAATGGTTGTAAATTGGGAGAGGGGAGTGTGCAGCGGGACCTGGGTGTCCTTGTGCACCAGTCGCTGAAGGTAAGCATGCAGGTACAGCAGGTGGTAAAGGAGGCTAATGGTGTGTTGGCCTTCATTGCGAGAGGTTTCGAGTATAGAAGCAGGGATGTGTTGCTGCAATTGTACAGGGCCTTGGTGAGGCCACACCTGGAGTATTGTGGGCAGTTTTGGTCTCCTTCTCTGAGGAAGGATGTTCTTGCTCGCGAGGGAGAGCAGCGAAGGTTTACCAGACTGATTCCAGGGATGGCGGGACTGTCATATGAGGAGAGATTGACTAGGTTGGGATTGTTCTCGCTGGAGTTCAGAAGAATGCGAGGGGATCTCATAGAGATTATAAAATTCTAACAGGACTGGACAGGGTTGATGGAGGGAAGATGTTACCAATGATGGGTGTGTCCAGAACCAGGGGTCACAGTCTGAGGATTCAGGGTAAACCATTTCGGACAGAGATAAGGAGACATTTCTTCACACAAAGAGTGGTGAGCCTGTGGAATTCACTATTACAGGAAGTAGTTGATGTTAAAACCTTGAATATATTCAAGAGGCGGCTGGATATAGCCCTTGGGAGAATGGGGTCAAAGGCTATGGGGAGAAAGCAGGATTCGGCTATTGAGTTGGAAGATCAGCCACGATCGTGATGAATGGTGGAGCATTTTTACTGTACCTTGGTACACGTGACAATAAACAAAATCCAATCCAGCAGGCTCGAAGGGCCAAAAGGCCTCCTCCTCCTTCTATCTTTTATCTATCTATATAACTTGCCAGCTCTCTTCTGATCCCATGTGACTTCAGCTTTTGCAACAGTCTACCATGAGGTACCTTGTCGAAGGCTTTACTGAAGTCCATGTAAACAACAGTTCCAGCCTTTCCCTCATCTATCATCTTTGTCACTTCCTGGAAAACTCGATCAAATTAGTGAGGCACGACCTCCCCTACACAAAACCATGCTGTCCATCACTAATAGGGCCATTTGTTTCCAAATGTGAGTAAATCATATCTCTAAGAACCTTTTCCAATAATTCCCCTTCCACTGACGTAAAACTCCCTGGCCTATAATTTCCTGGATTATCCCTGCTGCCCTTCTTAACCAACAGAACAACATTGGCTACTCTCCAGTCCTCTGGAAATTCACTTCTAGCCAATGAGGATAAAAAGATTACTGTGAAGGCCCCAGCAATTTCCTCCCTTGTCTCCCTCAGTGTTCTGGGGTAGAACCCATCAGGCCCTGGGGACTTATCTACTTTAATGCTTTTTAAGATGCCCAACACCTCCTCTTTATTAATATCAACATGACTCAGAATATCTACACACTCTACCCTATACTCCTCAACCACCAAGCCCTTCTCTTTGTGAATACTGAGGCAAAGTATTAATTTAGTATCTCTCCCATTTCCTCTGGTTCCATACATAGATTCCCTCCAATATCCTTGAATGGACCAACCCTTTCTCTGGCTACCCTCTTGCTCTTTACAAATGTATAAAACGCCTTAATCCTGTTTGCCAATGAAATTTCATGACCCCTTTTAGCCTTCCTAACTCCCACCGTAAGCTCCTTCCGACTTGCTTTGCATTCTTCAAGGGCTTCATCTGTCCTCAGCCTTTTAGACCTTACGAATGCTTCCTTTTTCTTTTTGACAAGGTTCATAATATCCCTCGTTAGCCAGGGTTCCCTATACTTGTGCCCTTATCTTTCGTCCCCACAGGGACATGCCGGTCCTGAATTCTAATCAACTGACATTTGAAAGCCTCCCACATGCCGGACGTTGATTTTTCCCTCAAACAGCCTAACCCAGACTCTCCAGATCCTGCCTAATGCTGTTGTAATTAGCCTTCCCCCAGTCTAACACCTTCACCTGAGGACCACTCTTGTCCTTTTCCAGAAGCAGCTTAAAACTTCCAGAATTATGATCACTGATCCCGAAATGATCTCCTACTGAAACTTCGATCACCTGGCCGGACCCATTTCCCAGCACCAGCTGTAATACGGCCCCTTCCCGAGTTGGGCTATTTACATATTGTTTCAAGAAACCCTCCTGGACGCTCCGTGCAAATTCTGCTCCATCCATGCCTCCAGCAGTTAGTGGGTCGCAGTCAATAGGACCGAGGTGAGGAGAATATTTTAATTCAGGGGGTTGTGAACCTTTGGAATTATCCTCTCCACTGGCTTTGGAGCTCAATCATTGAGTCTGTTTGAAGCAGAGACTGACAGATTTCTAAATCACAATGATGTACAGAGATATGGGGCTAGTGTGGAAAAAGAAATTAAAATTAGATCAGCCATGATCTAAATTCAGTGGAGGAGCCGTCTCGATGGGCTGAATGGTCTGTTCTTGTTCCTGTTTCCATGTGTCGACTTATCAACTGCCTTGTGAAATTCCATACGCACATTAACCCTTTCCATTACATCATCAAACAGCTCCCTCACGTCAGCACGTATATAGAGACATTAGATGTGCTTTTAAACTTCATTTCCGAGTGTGGGTGTCGCTGGTTAGGCCGCATTTATTACCCATCCCTTGCTGCCCTTCAGAAGGTGGGGGTGAGTTGCCTTCTTGAATCGCTGCAGTCCCTGAGGTGTAGGTACACCCACTGTGCTGTTAGGGAGGGAGTTCCAGGATGTTGCCCCAGCGACAGTGAAGGAACGGCGATATATTTCCCAGTCAGGGTGGTGAGTGACTTGGAGGGGAACCTCCAGGTGGTGGGGTTCCCAGGTATCTGGTGCTCTTGTCCCTCTAGATGGTAGTGGTTGTGGGTTTGGAAGATGCTGTCGAGGGAACCTTGGTGAGTTACTGCAGTGCATCTTGTAGACGGTACACACGGCTGTCACTGTGCGTCGGTGGTGGAGGGAGTGAATGTTTGTGGAAGGGGAGCAATCAAGCGGGGCTGCTTTGTCCTGGATGGTGTCGAGCTTCTCGAGTGTTGTTGGAGCTGCGCTCATCCAGGCAAGTGGAGAGTATTCCATCACATTCCTGACTTGTGCCTTGGAGATGGTGGATAGGCTTTGGGGGTCAGGAGGTGAGTTACTCACTGCAGGATTCCCAGCCTCTGACCTGCTCTGGAAGCCACAGTATTAATGTGGCTGGGTCCAGTTCAGTTTCTGTGCAATGGTAACCCCCAGGGTGTTGATTGAGTCATCAGGGTCTGAGTGAAACTGCTGAATAGTCAGAGGGATACTGACAAGAATAACAGATAATGTCCCTTCAAGGTGATCGAGTCCCCAGGATACAAGGGAAACATCTCCAGTCCTCACTCCCCAGGCACAGCATTTCCTCTCCCATCCCACCCCAGGTTTCCAAGTCTGGTGTGAAGCATTTGCCTGATCGGGTGATTCCAACCCGGGTCTCACATCTCCTTCTGTCCATGTAGATGACGTGTTGGTGCCGGGTGGCATGGCAGGGCGGACTGAGCGAGACTGTGTGCCCACGGTAACGGAAGTGGATTGTTCCACGGGAACTGTGAGCCTGTCCACAGAGAGTCAGAACGGAGAAGACGACATTGGCACAGGCTCCTGCCCAGGAACCTCGCGCAAGAGAAAGAGGTCGATAGTGGAGGAGAGTTTGGACTGTGACATTTACCCGCCTTCCAAATATGTATCTGGCCATGCGAATCCTCCGAAAACCCTGAGAGGGCCACTGGCGGGGTCAGGGGTTGGGGAAGGATCAGGGTTCAGCACCTGGACAGGGACAGAGGTTGAGTCGGGCTGCCCTGAAACAGTGGATGCTGATGATTTGCGGAGAGATATCCAGAGAGGCTTTGGTCAGATCCACATTGATCTCACCGTCTTACAACAGTTTATACAGAGAGGCTGTGAGCAACTGATGGAGCAGATTGGCACCCTCATCAGCCTACTGACAGAACTGCTGCAACACCTCCCACCCTCTGTCCCTTACTCCTCAAACAGCTCCTCACAGCCTCCACACCCAACCTCGGAGTGCTAGTGTCAACCTCCACATCCAGCTGGGACAACGCAGTACACACTGGCTGATAGGAAACTCCAGAGAATGAGCTACCTCCATCCAGACACGATAACGTTCACCATTGGCATCTCACCTTCATACCAAAAAAATAAATATTGCTCAGAGCTTTCAACAGGAGCACCGACTTCAATCAATTCATCTCTTCATCACGTTCCTCACCTGCGCACATTTCGGACAAGCAATTCGTCAACTATAAAAATCAACACAACCCCACTCTTGAAATACAATACCCCGTTCTCTCATCAACTTACACACTCAAAAACACACTGTCCACACTCAAACACACACTGTCCACACTCTCACACACACACTGTCCACACTGACACACACACTGTCCTCACACACACTGTCCACACTCACACACACACTGTCCACACTCAAACACACACTGCCCACACTCTCACACACACACTGTCCACACTCACACACACACTGTCCTCACACACACTGTCCACACTCACACACACACTGTCCACACTCAAACACACACTGTCCACACTCTCACACACACACTGTCCACACTCACACACAAACTGTCCTCACACACACTGTCCACACTCTCACACACACTGTCCACACTCAAACAGACACTGTCCACACTCACACACACTGTCCTCACACACACTGTCCACACTCACACACACATTGTCCACACTCAAACACACACTGTCCACAATCTCACACACACACTGTCCACACTCACACACACACTGTCCTCACACACACTGTCCACACTCACACACACACTGTCCACACGCAAACACACTGTCCACACTCTCACACACACACTGTCCACACTCACACACACACTGTCCTCACACATACTGTCCACACTCACACACACACTGTCCATACTCAAACACACACTGTCCACACTCTCACACACACACTGTCCACACTCACACACACACTGTCCTCACACACACTGTCCACACTCACACACACACTGTCCACACTCTCACACACACACACTGTCCACACTCACACACACTGTCCTCACACACACTGTCCACACTCACACACACACGGTCCACACTCAAACAAACACTGTCCACACTCTCACACACACACTGTCCTCACTCAAACACACACTGTCCACACTCTCACACACACACTGTCCACACTCTCAAACACACACTGTCCACACTCACACACACACTGTCCACACTCAAACACACACTATCCACACTCAAACACACACTGTCCACACTCACACACACACTGTCCTCACACACACACACACTGTCCACACTCAAACACACACTATCTACACTCACACACACACTGTCCACACTCTCACACACACTGTCCACACTCAAACACACACTGTCCACACTCTCACACACACACTGTCCACACTCACACACACACTGTCCTCACACACACTGTCCACACTCACACACACACTGTCCACACACAAACACACACTGTCCACACTCTCACACACACACTGTCCACACTCACACACACTGTCCTCACACACACTGTCCACACTCACACACACACTGTCCACACTCAAACACACACTGTCCACACTCTCACACACACACTGTCCTCACTCAAACACACACTGTCCACACTCTCACACACACACTGTCCACACTCTCAAACACACTGTCCACACTCACAAACACACACTGTCCACACTCACACACACACTGTCCACACTCAAACACACACTGTCCACACACTCACACACACACTGTCCACACACACACTGTCCACACTCACACACACTGTCCACACTCAAACACACACTATCCACACTCAAACACACACTGTCCACACTCACACACACACTGTCCCCACACACACACACACACTGCCCACACTCAAACACACACGATCCACACTCTGTCCACACTCACACACACTGTCCTCACACACACACACTATCCACACTCAAACACACACTGTCCACACTCACACACACACTGTCCACACTCTCACACACACTGTCCACACTCTCACACACACACTGTCCACACTCACACACACACTGTCCACACTCAAACACACACTATCCACACTCTGTCCACACTCACACACACTGTCCTCACACACACACACTATCCACACTCAAACACACACTGTCCACACTCACACACACACTATCCACACTCTCACACACACTGTCCACACTCTCACACACACACTGTCCACACTCACACACACTGTCCACACTCTCACACACACACTGTCCACACTCACACACACTGTCCACACTCTCACACACACCGTCCACACCCACACACACACTGTCCTCATACACACACACACTATCCACACTCAAACACACACTGTCCACACTCACACACACACACTGTCCTCACACGCTGTCCACACTCTCACACACACTGTCCACACTCACACACACACTGTCCACATTCACACACACACTGTCCTCACACACACACACACTATCCACACTCAAACACACACTGTCCACACTCACACACACACACTGTCCTCACACGCTGTCCACACTCTCACACACACTGTCCACACTCTCACACACTGTCCACACTCACACACAATGTCCACACTCACACACACTGTCCACACTCTCACACACACACTGTCCACACTCACACACACTGTCCACACTCTCACACACACACTGTCCACACTCACACACACTGTCCACACTCTCACACACACCGTCCACACCCACACACACACTGTCCTCACACACACACACACTATCCACACTCAAACACACACTGTCCACACTCACACACACACACTGTCCTCACACGCTGTCCACACTCTCACACACACTGTCCACACTCACACACACACTGTCCACATTCACACACAGACTGTCCTCACACACACACACACTATCCACACTCAAACACACACTGTCCACACTCACACACACACACTGTCCTCACACGCTGTCCACACTCTCACACACACTGTCCACACTCTCACACACTGTCCACACTCACACACACTGTCCACACTCTCACACACTGTCCACACTCACACAAACACTGTCCTCACACACACACTGTCCACACTCTCACACACACTGTCCACACTCAAACACACACTGCCCACCCTCTCACACACACACTGTCCACACTCACACACACACTGTCCTCACACACACTGTCCACACTCACACACACACTGTCCACACTCAAACACACACTGTCCACACTCTCACACACACACTGTCCACACTCACACACACTGTCCACACACACACTGTCCACACTCACACACACACTGTCCACACTCTCACACACACACACTGTCCACACTCACACACACACTGACCTCACACACACTGTCCACACTCACACACACACTGTACACACTCAAACACACACTGTCCACACTCACACAAACACTGTCCTCACACACACACTGTCCACACTTTCACACACACACAGTCCACGCTCTCACACACACTGTCCACACTCACACACACACTGTCCACACACACACACACACACTGTCCACACCCACACACAGACTGTCCACACTCACACACACACTGTCCACACTCACACACACACACTGTCCACACCCACACACAGACTGTCCACACTCACACACACACTGTCCACACTCACACACACACTGTCCACACTCTCACACACATTGTCCACACTCACACACACTGTCCACACTCACACACACTTTCCACACACACATCACACATACACACTGTCCACACTCACACACACACTGTCCACACACACACACACACTATCCACACCCACACACAGACTGTCCACACTCACACACACACTGTCCACACTCACACATACACACTGTCCACACTCACACACACACTGTCCACACTCACACACACACTGTCCACAATCTCACACACACTGTCCACACTCACACATACACACTGTCCACACTCACACACACTTTCCACATTCACACACACTGTCCACACTCACACACACACTTTCCACATTCACACACACTGTCCACACTCACACACACACGGTCCACACTCAAACACACGCACTGTCCACACTATCACACACACACTGTCCACAATCTCACACACACTGTCCACACTCACTCACACTGTCCACACTCTCACACACTGTCCACACACACAAACTTTCCACACTCACACACACACTGTCCACACTCACACACACTGTCCACACTCGCACACACACTGTCCACAATCTCACACACACTGTCCACACTCACACATACACACTGTCCACACTCACACACGCACACTGTCCACACTCACACACACACTGTCCACACTCACACACACACTGTCCACACACACACACTATCCACACACACACACTGACCACACTCAGACACACACTGTCCACAATCTCACACACACTGTCCACACTCACACATACACACTGTCCACACTCACACACGCACACTGTCCACACTCACACACACACTGTCCTCACTCACACACACACTGTCCACACTCTCACACACACTGTCCACACTCACACACACACTGTCCACACTCTCTCACAGACTGTCCACACTCACACACACTGTCCACACGCACACACACTGTCCACAGGCACTCACACTGTCCACACTCTCACACACACTGTCCACACTCACACACACTGTCCACACTCAAACACACTGTCCACACTCTCACACACACTGTCCATACTCACACACACTGTCCACACATACACACACTCTCCACATTCACACACACACTGTCCTCACTCACACACACACTGTCCACACTCTCACACACACTGTCCACACTCACACACACACTGTCCACACTCTCTCACAGACTGTCCACACTCACACACACTGTCCACACGCACACACACTGTCCACAGGCACTCACACTGTCCACACTCTCACACACACTGTCCACACTCACACACACTGTCCACACTCAAACACACTGTCCACACTCTCACACACACTGTTCACACTCACACACACACTGTCCTCACACACACTGTCCACACTCACACACACACTGTCCACACGCAAACACACTGTCCACACTCTCACACACACACTGTCCACACTCACACACACACTGTCCTCACACACACTGTCCACACTCACACACACACTGTCCATACTCAAACACACACTGTCCACACTCTCACACACACACTGTCCACACTCACACACACACTGTCCTCACACACACTGTCCACACTCACACACACACTGTCCACACTCTCACACACACACACTGTCCACACTCACACACACTGTCCTCACACACACTGTCCACACTCACACACACACGGTCCACACTCAAACACACACTGTCCACACTCTCACACACACACTGTCCTCACTCAAACACACACTGTCCACACTCTCACACACACACTGTCCTCACACACACTGTCCACACTCACACACACTGTCCACACTCACACACACACTGTCCACACTCACACACACTGTCCACACTCTCACACACACACTGTCCACACTCACACACACTGTCCACACTCTCACACACACCGTCCACACCCACACACACACTGTCCTCACACACACACACACTATCCACACTCAAACACACACTGTCCACACTCACACACACACACTGTCCTCACACGCTGTCCACACTCTCACACACACTGTCCACACTCACACACACACTGTCCACATTCACACACACACTGTCCTCACACACACACACACTATCCACACTCAAACACACTGTCCACACTCACACACACACACTGTCCTCACACGCTGTCCACACTCTCACACACACTGTCCACACTCTCACACACTGTCCACACTCACACACACTGTCCACACTCTCACACACTGTCCACACTCACACAAACACTGTCCTCACACACACACTGTCCACACTCTCACACACACTGTCCACACTCAAACACACACTGCCCACACTCTCACACACACACTGTCCACACTCACACACACACTGTCCTCACACACACTGTCCACACTCACACACTCACTGTCCACACTCAAACACACACTGTCCACACTCTCACACACACACTGTCCACACTCACACACACACTGTCCACACACACACTGTCCACACTCACACACACACTGTCCACACTCTCACACACACACACTGTCCACACTCACACACACACTGTCCTCACACACACTGTCCACACTCACACACACACTGTCCACACTCAAACACACACTGTCCACACTCACACAAACACTGTCCTCACACACACACTGTCCACACTCTCACACACACAGTCCACGCTCTCACACACACTGTCCACACTCACACACACACTGTCCACACACACACACACACACTGTCCACACCCACACACAGACTGTCCACACTCACACACACACTGTCCACACTCACACACACACTGTCCACACCCACACACAGACTGTCCACACTCACACACACACTGTCCACACTCACACACACACTGTCCACACTCTCACACACATTGTCCACACTCACACACACTGTCCACACTCACACACACTTTCCACACTCACATCACACATACACACTGTCCACACTCACACACACACTGTCCACACACACACACACACACTGTCCACACCCACACACAGACTGTCCACACTCACACACACACTGTCCACACTCACACAGACACACTGTCCACACTCACACACACACTGTCCACACTCGCACACACACTGTCCACAATCTCACACACACTGTCCACACTCACATACACACTGTCCACACTCACACACACTTTCCACATTCACACACACTGTCCACACTCACACACACACTTTCCACATTCACACACACTGTCCACACTCACACACACACGGTCCACACTCAAACACACGCACTGTCCACACTATCACACACACACTGTCCACAATCTCACACACACTGTCCACACTCACTCACACTGTCCACACTCTCACACACTGTCCACACACACAAACTTTCCACACTCACACACACACTGTCCACACTCACACACACTGTCCACACTCGCACACACACTGTCCACAATCTCACACACACTGTCCACACTCACACACACTGTCCACACTCAAACACACTGTCCACACTCTCACACACACTGTCCATACTCACACACACTGTCCACACATACACACACTCTCCACATTCACACACACACTGTCCTCACACACACACTGTCCACACTCTCACACACACTGTCCACACTCACACACACACTGTCCACACTCTCTCACAGACTGTCCACACTCACACACACTGTCCACACGCACACACACTGTCCACAGGCACTCACACTGTCCACACTCTCACACACACTGTCCACACTCACACACACTGTCCACACTCAAACACACTGTCCACACTCTCACACACACTGTCCACACTCACACACACACTGTCCTCACACACACTGTCCACACTCACACACACACTGTCCACACGCAAACACACTGTCCACACTCTCACACACACACTGTCCACACTCACACACACACTGTCCTCACACACACTGTGCACACTCACACACACACTGTCCATACTCAAACACACACAGTCCACACTCTCACACACACACTGTCCACACTCACACACACACTGTCCTCACACACACTGTCCACACTCACACACACACTGTCCACACTCTCACACACACACACTGTCCACA
Organism: Scyliorhinus torazame; assembly: GCF_047496885.1. NCBI lineage: Eukaryota > Metazoa > Chordata > Chondrichthyes > Carcharhiniformes > Scyliorhinidae > Scyliorhinus > Scyliorhinus torazame. The sequence goes on from NC_092707.1 coordinate 417,783,945, forward strand.
CTCACACACACTCTCCTCACACACACTGTCCACACTCACACACACACGGTCCACACTCAAAAAACACACTGTCCACACTCTCACACACACACTGTCCTCACTCAAACACACACTGTCCACACTCTCACACACACACTGTCCACACTCTCAAACACACACTGTTCACACTCTCAAACACACACTGTCCACACTCACACACACACTGTCCACACTCAAACACACACTGTCCACACTCTCACACACACACTGTCCACACTCACACACACACTGTCCTCACACACACTGTCCACACTCACACACACTGTCCACACTCAAACACACACTATCCACACTCAAACACACACTGTCCACACTCACACACACACTGTCCTCACACACACACACACTGTCCACACTCAAACACACACTATCCACACTCACACACACACTGTCCACACTCTCACACACACTGTCCACACTCAAACACACACTGTCCACACTCTCACACACACACTGTCCACACTCACACACACACTGTCCTCACACACACTGTCCACACTCACACACACACTGTCCACACACAAACACACACTGTCCACACTCTCACACACACTGTCCACACTCACACACACTGTCCTCACACACACTGTCCACACTCACACACACACTGTCCACACTCAAACACACACTGTCCACACTCTCACACACACACTGTCCTCACTCAAACACACACTGTCCACACTCTCACACACACACTGTCCACACTCTCAAACACACTGTCCTCACACACACTGTCCACACTCACACACACACTGTCCACACTCAAACACACACTGTCCACACACTCACACACACACTGTCCTCACTCAAACACACACTGTCCACACACTCACACACACACTGTCCTCACTCAAACACACACTGTCCACACTGTCACACACACACTGTCCACACTCAAACACACACTGTCCACACTCTGACACACACACTGTCCTCACTCAAACACACACTGTCCACACTCTCACACACACACTGTCCACACTCTCACACACACACTGTCCACACTCTCACAGACACACTGTCCTCACTCAAACACACACTGTCCACACTCTCACACACACGCTGTCCACACTCTCACACACACACTGTCCACACTCTCAAACACACTGTCCAGACTCACAAACACACACTGTCCACACTCACACACACACTGTCCACACTCAAACACACACTGTCCACACACTCACACACACACTGTCCACACACACACTGTCCACACTCACACACACTGTCCACACTCAAACACACACTATCCACACTCAAACACACACTGTCCACACTCACACACACACTGTCCTCACACACACACACACACTGCCCACACTCAAACACACACTGTCCACACTCTCACACACACTATCCACACTCACACACACACTGTCCACACTCTCACACACACTGTCCACACTCTCACACACACTGTCCACACTCTCACACACACACTGTCCACAGTCACACACACACTGTCCACACTTAAACACACACTATCCACACTCTGTCCACACTCACACACACTGTCCTCACACACACACACTATCCACACTCAAACACACACTGTCCACACTCACACACACACTGTCCACACTCAAACACACACTGTCCACACACTCACACACACACTGTCCACACACACACTGTCCACACTCACACACACTGTCCACACTTAAACACACACTATCCACACTCTGTCCACACTCACACACACTGTCCACACACACACTGTCCACACTCACACACACTGTCCACACTCAAACACACACTATCCACACTCAAACACGTACTGTCCACACTCGCACACACTCTATCCACGCTCTCACACGCATACTGCCCACACTCACGCACACACTATCCACACACACACACACACTATCGACACTCACACACACACTGTCCACACTCTCCCACACTGTCCACACTATCCACACTCTGTCCACACTCACACACACTGTCCTCACACACACACACTATCCACACTCAAACACACACTGTCCACACTCACACACACACTGTCCACACACAAACACACACTGTCCACACTCTCACACACACACTGTCCACACTCACACACACTGTCCACACGCACACACACTGTCCACAGGCACTCACACTGTCCACACTCTCACACACACTGTCCACACTCACACACACTGTCCACACTCAAACACACTGTCCACACTCTCACACACACTGTCCACACTCACACACACACTGTCCACACTCTCACACACACTGTCCACACTCACACACACACTGTCCACACGCAAACACACTGTCCACACTCTCACACACACACTGTCCACACTCACACACACACTGTCCTCACACACACTGTCCACACTCACACACACACTGTCCATACTCAAACACACACTGTCCACACTCTCACACACACACTGTCCACACTCACACACACACTGTCCTCACACACACTGTCCACACTCACACACACACTGTCCACACTCTCACACACACACACTGTCCACACTCACACACACTGTCCTCACACACACTGTCCACACTCACACACACACGGTCCACACTCAAACACACACTGTCCACACTCTCACACACACACTGTCCTCACTCAAACACACACTGTCCACACTCTCACACACACACTGTCCACACTCTCAAACACACTCTGTCCACACTCTCAAACACACACTTTCCACACTCACACACACACTGTCCACACTCAAACACACACTGTCCACACTCTCACACACACACTGTCCACACTCACACACACACTGTCCTCACACACACTGTCCACACTCACACACACTGTCCACACTCAAACACACACTATCCACACTCAAACACACACTGTCCACACTCACACACACACTGTCCTCACACACACACACACTGTCCACACTCAAACACACACTATCCACACTCACACACACACTGTCCACACTCTCACACACACTGTCCACACTCAAACACACACTGTCCACACTCTCACACACACACTGTCCACACTCACACACACACTGTCCTCACACACACTGTCCACACTCACACACACACTGTCCACACACAAACACACACTGTCCACACTCTCACACACACACTGTCCACACTCACACACACTGTCCTCACACACACTGTCCACACTCACACACACACTGTCCACACTCAAACACACACTGTCCACACTCTCAGACACACACTGTCCTCACTCAAACACACACTGTCCACACTCTCACACACACACTGTCCACACTCTCAAACACACTGTCCAGACTCACAAACACACACTGTCCACACTCACACACACACTGTCCACACTCAAACACACACTGTCCACACACTCACACACACACTGTCCACACACACACTGTCCACACTCACACACACTGTCCACACTCAAACACACACTATCCACACTCAAACACACACTGTCCACACTCACACACACACTGTCCTCACACACACACACACACTGCCCACACTCAAACACACACTATCCACACTCTGTCCACACTCACACACACTGTCCTCACACACACACACTATCCACACTCAAACACACACTGTCCACACTCACACACACACTGTCCACACTCTCACACACACTGTCCACACTCTCACACACACTGTCCACAGTCACACACACACTGTCCACACTTAAACACACACTATCCACACTCTGTCCACACTCACACACACTGTCCTCACACACACACACTATCCACACTCAAACACACACTGTCCACACTCACACACACACTGTCCACACTCAAACACACACTGTCCACACACTCACACACACACTGTCCACACACACACTGTCCACACTCACACACACTGTCCACACTTAAACACACACTATCCACACTCTGTCCACACTCACACACACTGTCCACACACACACTGTCCACACTCACACACACTGTCCACACTCAAACACACACTATCCACACTCAAACACATACTGTCCACACTCGCACACACTCTATCCACGCTCTCACACGCATACTGCCCACACTCACGCACACACTATCCACACACACACACACACTATCGACACTCACACACACACTGTCCACACTCTCACACACTGTCCACACTATCCACACTCTGTCCACACTCACACACACTGTCCTCACACACACACACTATCCACACTCAAACACACACTGTCCACACTCACACACACACTGTCCACACACAAACACACACTGTCCACACTCTCACACACACACTGTCCACACTCACACACACTGTCCTCACACACACTGTCCACACTCACACACACACTGTCCACACTCAAACACACACTGTCCACACTTTCACACACACACTGTCCTCACTCAAACACACACTGTCCACACTCTCACACACACACTGTCCACACTCTCAAACACACTGTCCAGACTCACAAACACACACTGTCCACACTCACACACACACTGTCCACACTCAAACACACACTGTCCACACACTCACACACACACTGTCCACACACACACTGTCCACACTCACACACACTGTCCACACTCAAACACACACTATCCACACTCAAACACACACTGTCCACACTCACACACACACTGTCCTCACACACACACACACACTGCCCACACTCAAACACACACTATCCACACTCTGTCCACACTCACACACACTGTCCTCGCACACACACACTATCCACACTCAAACACACACTGTCCACACTCACACACACACTGTCCACACTCTCACACACACTGTCCACACTCTCACACACACACTGTCCACAGTCACACACACACTGTCCACACTTAAACACACACTATCCACACTCTGTCCACACTCACACACACTGTCCTCACACACACACACTATCCACACTCAAACACACACTGTCCACACTCACACACACACTATCCACACTCACACACACTGTCCACACTCTCACACACACACTGTCCACACTCACACACACTGTCCACACTCTCACACACACACTGTCCACACTCACACACACTGTCCACACTCTCACACACACCGTCCACACCCACACACACACTGTCCTCACACACACACACACTATCCACACTCAAACACACACTGTCCACACTCACACACACACACTGTCCTCACACGCTGTCCACACTCTCACACACACTGTCCACACTCTCACACACTGTCCACACTCACACACACTGTCCACACTCTCACACACTGTCCACACTCACACAAACACTGTCCTCACACATACACAGTCCACACTCTCACACACACTGTCCTCACACGCTGTCCACACTCTCACACACACTGTCCACACTCAAACACACACTGCCCACACTCTCACACACACACTGTCCACACTCACACACACACTGTCCTCACACACACTGTCCACACTCACACACACACTGTCCACACTCAAACACACACTGTCCACACTCTCACACACACTGTCCACACTCACACACACACTGTCCACACACACGCTGTCCACACTCACACACACACTGTCCACACTCTCACACACACACACTGTCCACACTCACACACACACTGTCCTCACACACACTGTCCACACTCACACACACACTGTCCACACTCAAACACACACTGTCCACACTCACACAAACACTGTCCTCACACACACTGTCCACACTCTCACACACACAGTCCACACTCACACACACACTGTCCACACACACACACACTGTCCACACACACACACACACACTGTCCACACTCACACAAACACTGTCCTCACACACACTGTCCACACTCTCACACACACTGTCCACGCTCTCACACACACTGTCCACACTCACACACACACTGTCCACACACACACACACACACTGTCCACACCCACACACAGACTGTCGACACTCACACACACACTGTCCACACTCACACACACACACTGTCCACACCCACACACAGACTGTCCACACTCACACACACACTGTCCACACTCACACACACACTGTCCACACTCTCACACACATTGTCCACACTCACACACACTGTCCACACTCACACACACTTTCCACACTCACATCACACATACACACTGTCCACACTCACACACACACTGTCCACACACACACACACACACTGTCCACACCCACACACAGACTGTCCACACTCACACACACACTGTCCACACTCACACATACACACTGTCCACACTCACACACACACTGTCCACACTCGCACACACACTGTCCACAATCTCACACACACTGTCCACACTCACACACACTGTCCACACTCACACACACACTTTCCACATTCACACACACTGTCCACACTCTCACACACACTGTCCACACTCTCACACACACACTGTCCACAGTCACACACACACTGTCCACACTTAAACACACACTATCCACACTCTGTCCACACTCACACACACTGTCCTCACACACACACTATCCACACTCAAACACACACTGTCCACACTCACACACACACTATCCACACTCTCACACACACTGTCCACACTCTCACACACACACTGTCCACACTCACACACACTGTCCACACTCTCACACACACACTGTCCACACTGTCCACACTCTCACACACACCGTCCACACCCACACACACACTGTCCTCACACACACACACACTATCCACACTCAAACACACACTGTCCACAGTCACACACACACACTGTCCTCACACGCTGTCCACACTCTCACACACACTGTCCACACTCTCACACACTGTCCACACTCACACACACTGTCCACACTCTCACACACTGTCCACACTCACACAAACACTGTCCTCACACACACACTGTCCACACTCTCACACACACTGTCCTCACACGCTGTCCACACTCTCACACACACTGTCCACACTCAAACACACACTGCCCACACTCTCACACACACACTGTCCACACTCACACACACACTGTCCTCACACACACTGTCCACACTCACACACACACTGTCCACACTCAAACACACACTGTCCACACTCTCACACACACACTGTCCACACTCACACACACACTGTCCACACACACACTGTCCACACTCACACACACACTGTCCACACTCTCACACACACACACTGTCCACACTCACACACACACTGTCCTCACACACACTGTCCACACTCAGACACACACTGTCCACACTCAAACACACACTGTCCACACTCACACAAACACTGTCCTCACACACACACTGTCCACACTCTCACACACACAGTCCACGCTCTCACACACACTGTCCACACTCACACACACACTGTCCACACACACACACACACTGTCCACACCCACACACAGACTGTCCACACTCACACACACACTGTCCACACTCACACACACACACTGTCCACACCCACACACAGACTGTCCACACTCACACACACACTGTCCACACTCACACACACACTGTCCACACTCTCACACACATTGTCCACACTCACACACACTGTCCACACTCACACACACTTTCCACACTCACATCACACATACACACTGTCCACACTCACACACACACTGTCCACACACACACACACACACTGTCCACACCCACACACAGACTGTCCACACTCACACACACACTGTCCACACTCACACATACACACTGTCCACACTCACACACACACTGTCCACACTCGCACACACACTGTCCACAATCTCACTCACACTGTCCACACTCACACATACACACTGTCCACACTCACACACACTTTCCACATTCACACACACTGTCCACACTCACACACACACTTTCCACATTCACACACACTGTCCACACTCACACACACACGGTCCACACTCAAACACACGCACTGTCCACACTATCACACACACACTGTCCACAATCTCACACACACTGTCCACACTCACTCACACTGTCCACACTCTCACACACTGTCCACACACACAAACTTTCCACACTCACACACACACTGTCCACACTCACACACACTGTCCACACTCGCACACACACTGTCCACAATCTCACACACACTGTCCACACTCACACATACACACTGTCCACACTCACACACGCACACTGTCCACACTCACACACACACTGTCCACACTCACACACACACTGTCCACACACACACACTATCCACACACACACACTGACCACACTCAGACACACACTGTCCACAATCTCACACACACTGTCCACACTCACACATACACACTGTCCACACTCACACACGCACACTGTCCACACTCACACACACACACACACACTGTCCTCACTCACACACACACTGTCCACACTCTCGCACACACTGTCCACACTCACACACACACTGTCCACACTCTCTCACAGACTGTCCACACTCACACACACTGTCCACACGCACACACACTGTCCACAGGCACTCACACTGTCCACACTCTCACACACACTGTCCACACTCACACACACTGTCCACACTCAAACACACTGTCCACACTCTCACACACACTGTCCATACTCACACACACTGTCCACACATACACACACTCTCCACATTCACACACACACTGTTCACACTCACGCACACACTATCCAAATTCACACATACTGTCCACACTCGCACACACTCTATCCACGCTCTCACACGCATACTGCCCACACTCACGCACACACTATCCACACACACACACACACTATCGACACTCACACACACACTGTCCACACTCTCACACACTGTCCACACTTACACACACTGTCCACACTCACACACACACTGTCCACACTCACACTCACTGTCCACACTCACACACACTGTCCACACTCACTCACACACACTGTCCACACTCACACACAAACTGTCCACACTCAAACACACACTGTCCACACTCACACACAAACTGTCTACATTCACACACACTGTCACACTCACGCACATTCTATCCACACTCACAAACACGCTATCCACACTCACGCACACACAGTCCACACTCACACACACTTTCCACATTCACACACACTGTACACACTCACACACACACGGTCCACACTCAAACACACACACTGTCCACACTATCACACACACACTGTCCACACTCTCACACACACTGTCCACACTCACACACACACTGTCCACACTCACACATACTGTCCACACTCGCACATACACTGTTCACAATCTCACACACACTGTCCACACTCACACATACACACTGTCCACACTCACACACGCACACTGTCCACACTCACACACACACACACTGTCCACACTCACACACACACTGTCCACACTCTCACACACACTCTCCACACACACACACACTGTCCACACTCACACAGACACTGTCCACACTCACACACACACTGTCCACACTCACACACACACTGTCCACACTCACACACACTGTCCACGCTCACACACACTGTCCACACTAACACACACTGTCCACACTCAAACACACTGTCCACACTCTCACACACACAGTCCACACTCACACACACTGTCCACACATACACACACTGTCCACATTCACACACACACTGTCATACTCACGCACACACTATCCAAATTCACACATACTGTCCACACTCGCACACACTCTATCCACGCTCTCACACGCACACTGCCCACACTCACGCACACACTATCCACACTCACACACACACTATCGACACTCACACACACACTGTCCACACCCACACAGACACTGTCCAAACTCTCACACACTGTCCACACTTACACACACTGTCCACACTCACACACACACTGTCCACACTCACTCACAAACACTGTCCACACTCACACACACACTGTCCACACTCACACACACACTGTCCACACTCACACACACAATATCCACACTCACACACACACTATGCACACTCACGCACACACAGTCCACACTCACACACGCACTTTCCACATTCACACACACTGTCCACACTCACACACACACTTTCCACATTCACACACACTGTCCACACTCACACACACACGGTCCACACTCAAACACACACACTGACCACACTCTCACACACACTGTCCACACTTACTCACACTGTCCACACTCTCAAACACTGTCCACACACACAAACTTTCCACACTCACACACACACTGTCCACACTCACACACACTGTCCACACTTGCATACACACTGTCCACAATCTCACACACACTGTCCACACCCACACATACACACTGTCCACACTCACACACACACTGTCCACACTCGCACATACACTGTCCACAATCTCACACACACTGTCCACACTCACAAATACACACTGTCCACACTCACACACGCACACTGTCCACACTCACACACACACTGTCCACACTCACACACACACTGTCCACACACACACACACACTGTCCACACACACATACTGTCCACAATCACACACACACTGTCCACACTCACACACACACTGTCCACACTCTCACACACACTGTCCACATCACACACACTGTCCACACACACACACACAGTCCTCACTCACACAGACACTGTCCACACTCACACACACTCTGTCCCCACTCTCACACACACTGTCCACACTCACACACACTGTCCACACTCAAACACACACTGTCCACACTCACAAACTCACTGTCCACACTCACACACACACTGTCCACACTCACACACTCACTGTCCGCACTCTCATACACACTGTCCACACACACACACACTGTCCACATTCACACACACTCTATCCACGCTCTCACATGCACACTGCCCACACTCACGCACACACTATCCACACTCACACACACACTGTCCACTCTCACACACTCACTGTCCGCACTCTCATACACACTGTCCACACACACACACACTGTCCACATTCACACACACTCTATCCACGCTCTCACATGCACACTGCCCACACTCACACACACACTGTCCACTCTCACACACTCACTGTCCGCACTCTCATACACACTGTCCACACACGCACACACTGTCCACATTCACACAGACTCTATCCACGCTCTCACATGCACACTGCCCACACTCACGCACACACTATCCACACTCACACACACACTGTCCACACTCTCACACACTAACCACACTCACACACACACTGTCCACACTCTCACACACTGCCCACACTCACACACACTGTCCACACTCACACACACACTGTCCACACTCACACCCACACTGTCCACACTCTCACACACACTATCCACACTCACACACAAACTGTCCACATTCACACACACTGTCACACTCACGCACACACTATCCACACTCACACACACACTATCCACACTCACACACACACTGTCCACACTCACACACACACACTGTCCACACTCACACACACACTGTCCACACTCTCACACACACTGTCCTCACACACACACTGTCCTCACACACACTGTCCACACTCACACACACTGCCCACACTCACACACACACTGTCCACACTCACACTCACAATGTCCACACTCTCACACACACAGTCCACACTCACACACACTGTCCACACTCACACACACACTGTCCACACTCAAACACACACTGTCCACACTCTCACACCCACACTGTCCACACTCACACACACACTGTCCTCACACACACTGTCCACACTCACACACACTGTCCACACTCAAACACACACTATCCACACTCAAACACACACTGTCCACACTCACACACACACTGTCCTCACACACACACACACTGTCCACACTCAAACACACACTATCCACACTCACACACACACTGTCCACACTCTCACACACACTGTCCACACTCAAACACACACTGTCCACACTCTCACACACACACTGTCCACACTCACACACACACTGTCCTCACACACACTGTCCACACTCACACACACACTGTCCACACACAAACACACACTGTCCACACTCTCACACACACACTGTCCACACTCACACACACTGTCCTCACACACACTGTCCACACTCACTCACACACTGTCCACACTCAAACACACACTGTCCACACTCTCACACACACACTGTCCTCACTCAAACACACACTGTCCACACTCTCACACACACACTGTCCACACTCTCAAACACACTGTCCACACTCACAAACACACACTGTCCACACTCACACACACACTGTCCACACTCAAACACACACTGTCCACACACACACTGTCCACACTCACACACACTGTCCACACTCAAACACACACTATCCACACTCAAACACACACTGTCCACACTCACACACACACTGTCCTCACACACACACACACACTGCCCACACTCAAACACACACTATCCACACTCTGTCCACACTCACACACACTGTCCTCACACACACACACTATCCACACTCAAACACACACTGTCCACACTCACACACACACTGTCCACACTCTCACACACACTGTCCACACTCTCACACACACTGTCCACACTCTCACACACACACTGTCCACACTCACACACACACTGTCCACACTCAAACACACACTATCCACTCTCTGTCCACACTCACACACACTGTCCTCACACACACACACTATCAACACTCAAACACACACTGTCCACACTCACACACACACTATCCACACTCTCACACACACTGTCCACACTCTCACACACACACTGTCCACACTCACACACACTGTCCACACTCTCACACACACACTGTCCACACTCACACACACTGTCCACACTCTCACACACACTGTCCACACTCACACACACTGTCCACACTCTCACACACACCGTCCACATCCACACACACACTGTCCTCACATGCTGTCCACACTCTCACACACACTGTCCACACTCACACACACACTGTCCACATTCACACACACACTGTCCTCACACACACACACACTATCCACACTCAGAACACACACTGTCCATACTCTCACACACACTATCCACACTCAAACACACACTGTCCACACACACACACTCTGTCCTCACACGCTGTCCACACTCTCACACACACTGTCCACACTCTCACACACTGTCCACACTCACACACACTGTCCACACTCACACACACTGTCCACACTCAAACACACACTATCCACACTCAAACACACACTGTCCACACTCACACACACACTGTCCTCACACACATACACACTGTCCACACTCAAACACACACTATCCACACTCACACACACACTGTCCACACTCTCACACACACTGTCCACACTCAAACACACACTGTCCACACTCTCACACACACACTGTCCACACTCACACACACACTGTCCTCACACACACTGTCCACACTCACACACACACTGTCCACACACAAACACACACTGTCCACACTCTCACACACACTGTCCACAATCTCACACACACTATCCACACTCACACACACACTGTCCACACTCACACACACTGTCCTCACACACACTGTCCACACTCACACACACACTGTCCACACTCAAACACACACTGTCCACACTCTCACACACACACTGTCCTCACTCAAACACACACTGTCCACACTCTCACACACACACTGTCCACACTCTCAAACACACTGTCCACACTCACAAACACACACTGTCCACACTCACACACACACTGTCCACACTCAAACACACACTGTCCACACACACACTGTCCACACTCACACACACTGTCCACACTCAAACACACACTATCCACACTCAAACACACACTGTCCACACTCACACACACACTGTCCTCACACACACACACACACTGCCCACACTCAAACACACACTATCCACACTCTGTCCACACTCACACACACTGTCCTCACACACACACACTATCCACACTCAAACACACACTGTCCACACTCACACACACACTGTCCACACTCACACACACTGTCCACACTCTCACACACACTGTCCACACTCTCACACACACACTGTCCACACTCACACATACACTGTCCACACTCAAACACACACTTTCCACTCTCTGTCCACACTCACACACACTGTCCTCACACACACACACTATCCACACTCAAACACACACTGTCCACACTCACACACACACTATCCACACTCTCACACACACTGTCCACACTCTCACACACACACTGTCCACACTCACACACACTGTCCACACTCTCACACACACTATCCACACTCTCACACACACTGTCCACACTCTCACACACACACTGTCCACACTCACACACACTGTCCACACTCAAACACACACTGTCCACACACACACACTCTGTCCTCACACGCTGTCCACACTCTCACACACACTGTCCACACTCTCACACACTGTCCACACTCACACACACTGTCCACACTCTCACACACTGTCCACACTCACACAAACACTGTCCTCACACACACACTGTCCACACTCTCACACACACAGTCCACGCTCTCACACACACTGTCCACACTCACACACACACTGTCCACACTCACACACACACACTGTCCACACCCACACACAGACTGTCCACACTCACACACACACTGTCCACACTCACACACACACACTGTCCACACTCACACACACACACTGTCCACACACACACACAGACTGTCCACACTCACACACACACTGTCCACACACACACACACTGTCCACACCCACACACAGACTGTCCACACTCACACACACACTGTCCACACTCTCACACACACTGTCCACACTCACACACACACTGTCCACACACACACACACACACTGTCCACACCCACACACAGACTGTCCACACTCACACACACTCTGTCCACACTCACACACACACTGTCCACACTCTCACACACATTGTCAACACTCGCACACACTGTCCACACTCACACACACTTTCCACACTCACATCACACATACACACTGTCCACACTCACACACACACTGTCCACACTCGCACACACACTGTCCACAATCTCACACACACTGTCCACACTCACACATACACACTGTCCACACTCACACACACTTTCCACATTCACACACACTGTCCACACTCACACACACTCTTTCCACATTCACACACACTGTCCACACTCACACACACACGGTCCACACTCAAACACACGCACTGTCCACACTATCACACACACACTGTCCACAATCTCACACACACTGTCCACACTCACTCACACTGTCCACACTCTCACACACTGTCCACACACACAAACTTTCCACACTCACACACACACTGTCCACACTCACACACACTGTCCACACTCGCACACACACTGTCCACAATCTCACACACACTGTCCACACTCACACATACACACTGTCCACACTCACACACGCACACTGTCCACACTCACACACACACTGTCCACACTCACACACACACTGTCCACACACACACACTATCCACACACACACACTGACCACACTCAGACACACACTGTCCACAATCTCACACACAATGTCCACACTCACACATACACACTGTCCACACTCACACATGCACACTGTCCACACTCACACACACACACACACACTGTCCTCACTCACAAACACACTGTCCACACTCTCTCACAGACTGTCCACACTCACACACACTGTCCACACGCACACACACTGTCCACAGGCACTCACACTGCCCACACTCTCACACACACTGTCCACACTCACACACACTGTCCACACTCAAACACACTCTCCACATTCACACACACACTGTTCACACTCACGCACACACTATCCAAATTCACACATACTGTCCACACTCGCACACACTCTATCCACGCTCTCACACGCATACTGCCCACACTCACGCACACACTATCCACACACACACACACACTATCGACACTCACACACACACTGTCCACACTCTCACACACTGTCCACACTTACACACACTGTCCACACTCACACACACACTGTCCACACTCACACTCACTGTCCACACTCAGACACACTGTCCACACTCACTCACACACACTGTCCACACTCACACACAAACTGTCCACACTCAAACACACACTGTCCACACTCACACACAAACTGTCCACATTCACACACACTGTCACACTCACGCACATATTATCCACACTCACAAACACGCTATCCACACTCACGCACACACAGTCCACACTCACACACACTTTCCACATTCACACACACTGTTCACACTCACACACACACGGTCCACACTCAAACACACACACTGTCCACACTATCACACACACTGTCCACACTCTCACACACACTGTCCACACTCACACACACACTGTCCACACTCACACATACTGTCCACACTCGCACATACACTGTTCACAATCTCACACACACTGTCCACACTCACACATACACACTGTCCACACTCACACACGCACACTGTCCACACTCACACACACACACACACACACACACTGTCCACACTCACACACACACTGTCCACACTCTGACACACACTCTCCACACACACACACACTGTCCACACTCACACAGACACTGTCCACACTCACACACACACTGTCCACACTCACACACACACTGTCCACACTCACACACACTGTCCACACTCACACACACTGTCCACACTAACACACACTGTCCACACTCTCACACACACAGTCCACACTCACACACACTGTCCACACATACACACACTGTCCACATTCACACACACACTGTCATACTCACGCACACACTATCCAAATTCACACATACTGTCCACACTCGCACACACTCTATCCACGCTCTCACACGCACACTGCCCACACTCACGCACACACTATCTACACTCACACACACACTATCGACACTCACACACACACTGTCCACACCCACACAGACACTGTCCACACTCTCACACACTGTCCACACTTACACACACTGTCCACACTCACACACACACTGTCCACACTCACACTTACTGTCCACACTCACACACACTGTCCACACTCACTCACAAACACTGTCCACACTCACACACACACTGTCCACACTCACACACACACTGTCCACACTCACACACACAATATCCACACTCACACACACACTATGCACACTCACGCACACACAGTCCACACTCACACACGCACTTTCCACATTCACACACACTGTCCACACTCACACACACACTTTCCACATTCACACACAATGTCCACACTCACACACACACGGTCCACACTCACACTTACTGTCCACACTCACACACACTGTCCACACTCACTCACAAACACTGTCCACACTCACACACACACTGTCCACACTCACACACACACTGTCCACACTCACACACACAATATCCACACTCACACACACACTATGCACACTCACGCACACACAGTCCACACTCACACACGCACTTTCCACATTCACACACACTGTCCACACTCACACACACACTTTCCACATTCACACACACTGTCCACACTCACACACACACGGTCCACACTCAAACACACACTCTGTCCACACTCTCACACACACTGTCCACACTTACTCACACTGTCCACACTCTCAAACACTGTCCACACTCACACACACTGTCCACACTAACACACACTGTCCACACTCAAACACACTGTCCACACTCTCACACACACAGTCCACACTCACACACACTGTCCACACATACACACACTGTCCACATTCACACACACACTGTCATACTCACGCACACACTATCCAAATTCACACATACTGTCCACACTCGCACACACTCTATCCACGCTCTCACACGCACACTGCCCACATTCACGCACACACTATCTACACTCACACACACACTATCGACACTCACACACACACTGTCCACACCCACACAGACACTGTCCACACTCTCACACACTGTCCACACTTACACACACTGTCCACACTCACACACACACTGTCCACACTCACACTTACTGTCCACACTCACACACACTGTCCACACTCACTCACAAACTCTGTCCACACTCACACACACACTGTCCACACTCACACACACACTGTCCACACTCACACACACAATATCCACACTCACACACACACTATGCACACTCACGCACACACAGTCCACACTCACACACGCACTTTCCACATTCACACACACTGTCCACACTCACACACACACTTTCCACATTCACACACACTGTCCACACTCACACACACACGGTCCACACTCACACTTACTGTCCACACTCACACACACTGTCCACACTCACTCACAAACACTGTCCACACTCACACACACACTGTCCGCACTCACACACACACTGTCCACACTCACACACACAATATCCACACTCACACACACACTATGCACACTCACGCACACACAGTCCACACTCACACACGCACTTTCCACATTCACACACACTGTCCACACTCACACACACACTTTCCACATTCACACACACTGTCCACACTCACACACACACGGTCCACACTCAAACACACACTCTGTCCACACTCTCACACACACTGTCCACACTTACTCACACTGTCCACACTCTCAAACACTGTCCACACACACAAACTTTCCACACTCACACACACACTGTCCACACTCACACACACTGTCCACACTTGCACACACACTGTCCACAATCTCACACACACTGTCCACACCCACACATACACACTGTCCACACTCACACACACACTGTCCACACTCGCACACACACTGTCCACAATCTCACACACACTGTCCACACTCACAAATACACACTGTCCACACTCACACACGCACACTGTCCACACTCACACACACACTGTCCACACTCACACACACACTGTCCACACACACACACACTGTCCACACACACATACTGTCCACACTCACACACACTCTGTCCCCACTCTCACACACACTGTCCACACTCACACACACCGTCCACACTCAAACACACACTGTCCACACTCACACACTCACTGTCCACACTCACACACACACTGTCCACACTCACACACTCACTGTCCGCACTCTCATACACACTGTCCACACACACACACACTGTCCACATTCACACACACTCTATCCACGCTCTCACATGCACACTGCCCACACTCACGCACACACTATCCACACTCACACACACACTGTCCACTCTCACACACTCACTGTCCGCACTCTCATACACACTGTCCACACACACACACACTGTCCACATTCACACACACTCTATCCACGCTCTCACATGCACACTGCCCACACGCACACACACACTGTCCACTCTCACACACTCACTGTCCGCACTCTCATACACACTGTCCACACACACACACACTGTCCACATTCACACACACTATCCACGCTCTCACATGCACACTGCCCACACTCACGCACACACTATCCACACTCACACACACACTGTCCACACTCTCACACACTATCCACACTCACACACACACTGTGCACACTCTCACACACTGCCCACACTCACACACACTGTCCACACTCACACACACACTGTCCACACTCACACCCACACTGTCCACACTCTCACACACACTATCCACACTCACACACAAACTGTCCACATTCACACACACTGTCACACTCACACACACACTATCCACACTCACACACACACTATCCACACTCACACACACACTGTCCATACTCACACACACACACTGTCCACACTCACACACACACTGTCCACACTCTCACACACACTGTCCTCACACACACACTGTCCTCACACACACTGTCCACACTCACACACACTGCCCACACTCACACACACACTGTCCACACTCACACTCACAATGTCCACACTCTCACACACACAGTCCACACTCACACACACTGTCCACACTCACACACACACTGTCCACACTCAAACACACACTGTCCACACACTCACACACACACTGTCCACACTCACACACACACTGTCCTCACACACACTGTCCACACTCACACACACTGTTCACACTCAAACACACACTATCCACACTCAAGCACACACTGTCCACACTCACACACACACTGTCCTCACACACACACACACTGTCCACACTCTCACACACACTGTCCACACTCAAACACACACTGTCCACACTCTCACACACACACTGTCCACACTCACACACACACTGTCCTCACACACACTGTCCACACTCACACACACACTGTCCACACACAAACGCACACTGTCCACACTCTCACACACACACTGTCCACACTCACACACACTGTCCTCACACACACTGTCCACACTCACACACACACTGTCCACACTCAAACACACACTGTCCACACTCTCACACACACACTGTCCACACTCACACACACTGTCCTCACACACACTGTCCACACTCACACACACACTGTCCACACTCTCACACACACACTGTCCACACTCACACACACACTGTCCTCACACCCACTGTCCACACTCACACACACTGTTCACACTCAAAGACACACTATCCACACTCAAGCACACACTGTCCACACTCACACACACACTGTCCTCACACACACACACACTGTCCACACTCTCACACACACTGTCCACACTCAAACACACACTGTCCATACTCTCACACACACACTGTCCACACTCACACACACACTGTCCTCACACACACTGTCCACACTCACACACACACTGTCCACACACAAACACACACTGTCCACACTCTCACACACACACTGTCCACACTCACACACACTGTCCTCACACACACTGACCACACTCACACACACACTGTCCACACTCAAACACACACTGTCCACACTCTCACACACACACTGTCCTCACTCAAACACACACTGTCCACACTCTCACACACACACTGTCCACACTCTCAAACACACTGTCCACACTCACAAACACACACTGTCCACACTCACACACACACTGTCCACACTCAAACACACACTGTCCACACACACACTGTCCACACTCACACACACTGTCCACACTCAAACACACACTATCCACACTCAAACACACACTGTCCACACTCACACACACACTGTCCTCACACACACACACACACTGCCCACACTCAAACACACACTATCCACACTCTGTCCACACTCACACACACTGTCCTCACACACACACACTATCCACACTCAAACACACACTGTCCACACTCACACACACACTGTCCACACTCTGACACACACTGTCCACACTCTCACACACACTGTCCACACTCTCACACACACACTGTCCACACTCACACACACACTGTCCACACTCAAACACACACTATCCACTCTCTGTCCACACTCACACACACTGTCCTCACACACACACACTATCCACACTCAAACACACACTGTCCACACTCACACACACACTATCCACACTCTCACACACACTGTCCACACTCTCACTCACACACTGTCCACACTCACACACACTGTCCACACTCTCACACACACACTGTCCACACTCACACACACTGTCCACACTCTCACACACACTGTCCACACTCACACACACTGTCCACACTCTCACACACACAGTCCACATCCACACACACACTGTCCTCACACGCTGTCCACACTCTCACACACACTGTCCACACTCACACACACACTGTCCACATTCACACACGCACTGTCCTCACACACACACTATCCACACTCAAACACACACTGTCCATACTCTCACACACACTATCCACACTCAAACACACACTGTCCACACACACACACTCTGTCCTCACACGCTGTCCACACTCTCACACACACTGTCCACACTCTCACACACTGTCCACACTCACACACACTGTCCACACTCACACACACTGTCCACACTCAAACACACACTATCCACACTCAAACACACACTGTCCACACTCACACACACACTGTCCTCACACACACACACACTGTCCACACTCAAACACACACTATCCACACTCACACACACACTGTCCACACTCTCACACACACTGTCCACACTCAAACACACACTGTCCTCACACACACTGTCCACACTCACACACACACTGTCCACACACAAACACACACTGTCCACACTCTCACACACACACTGTCCACACTCACACACACTGTCCTCACACACACTGTCCACACTCACACACACACTGTCCACACTCAAACACACACTGTCCACACTCTCACACACACACTGTCCTCACTCAAACACACACTGTCCACACTCTCACACACACACTGTCCACACTCTCAAACACACTGTCCACACTCACAAACACACACTGTCCACACTCACACACACACTGTCCACACTCAAACACACACTGTCCACACACACACTGTCCACACTCACACACACTGTCCACACTCAAACACACACTGTCCACACTCAAACACACACTGTCCACACTCACACACACACTGTCCTCACACACACACACACACTGCCCACTCTCAAACACACACTATCCACACTCTGTCCACACTCACACACACTGTCCTCACACACACACACTATCCACACTCAAACACACACTGTCCACACTCACACACACACTGTCCACACTCTCACACACACTGTCCACACTCACACACACACTGTCCACACTCAAACACACACTATCCACTCTCTGTCCACACTCACACACACTGTCCTCACACACACACACTATCCACACTCAAACACACACTGTCCACACGCACACACACACTATCCACACTCTCACACACACTGTCCACACTCTCACACACACACTGTCCACACTCACACACACTGTCCACACTCTCACACACACACTGTCCACACTCACACACACTGTCCACACTCTCACACACACTGTCCACACTCACACACACTGTCCACACTCTCACACACACCGTCCACATCCACACACACACTGTCCTCACACGCTGTCCACACTCTCACACACACTGTCCACACTCACACACACACTGTCCAAATTCACACACACACTGTCCTCACACACACACACACTATCCACACTCAAACACACACTGTCCATACTCTCACACACACTATCCACACTCAAACACACACTGTCCACACACACACACTCTGTCCTCACACGCTGTCCACACTCTCACACACACTGTCCACACTCTCACACACTGTCCACACTCACACATACTGTCCACACTCTCACACACTGTCCACACTCACACAAACACTGTCCTCACACACACACTGTCCACACTCTCACACACACAGTCCACGCTCTCACACACACTGTCCACACTCACACACACACTGTCCACACTCACACACACACACTGTCCACACCCACACACAGACTGTCCACACTCACACACACACTGTCCACACTCACACACACACACTGTCCACACTCACACACACACACTGTCCACACCCACACACAGACTGTCCACACTCACACACACACTCACACACACTGTCCACACCCACACACAGACTGTCCACACTCACACACACACTGTCCACACTCTCACACACACTGTCCACACTCACACACACACTGTCCACACACACACACACACACTGTCCACACCCACACACAGACTGTCCACACTCACACACACACTGTCCACACTCACACACACACTGTCCACACTCTCACACACATTGTCAACACTCGCACACACTGTCCACACTCACACACATTTTCCACACTCACATCACACATACACACTGTCCACACTCACACACACACTGTCCACACTCGCGCACACACTGTCCACAATCTCACACACACTGTCCACACTCACACATACACACTGTCCACACTCACACACACTTTCCACATTCACACACACTGTCCACACTCACACACACACTTTCCACATTCACACAC
This sequence comes from Scyliorhinus torazame, assembly GCF_047496885.1. Taxonomy (NCBI): domain Eukaryota; kingdom Metazoa; phylum Chordata; class Chondrichthyes; order Carcharhiniformes; family Scyliorhinidae; genus Scyliorhinus; species Scyliorhinus torazame. The sequence continues at coordinate 417,807,557 of NC_092707.1, forward strand.
ACTGTCCACACTCACACACACACGGTCCACACTCAAACACACGCACTGTCCACACTATCACACACACACTGTCCACAATCTCACACACACTGTCCACACTCACTCACACTGTCCACACTCTCACACACTGTCCACACACACAAACTTTCCACACTCACACACACACTGTCCACACTCACACACACTGTCCACACTCGCACACACACTGTCCACAATCTCACACACACTGTCCACACTCACACATACACACTGTCCACACTCACACACGCACACTGTCCACACTCACACACACACTGTCCACACTCACACACACACTGTCCACACACACACACTATCCACACACACACACTGACCACACTCAGACACACACTGTCCACAATCTCACACACAATGTCCACACTCACACATACACACTGTCCACACTCACACACGCACACTGTCCACACTCACACACACACACACACACTGTCCTCACTCACAAACACACTGTCCACACTCTCTCACAGACTGTCCACACTCACACACACTGTCCACACGCACACACACTGTCCACAGGCACTCACACTGTCCACACTCTCACACACACTGTCCACACTCACACACACTGTCCACACTCAAACACACTCTCCACATTCACACACACACTGTTCACACTCACGCACACACTATCCAAATTCACACATACTGTCCACACTCGCACACACTCTATCCACGCTCTCACACGCATACTGCCCACACTCACGCACACACTATCCACACACACACACACACTATCGACACTCACACACACACTGTCCTCACTCTCACACACTGTCCACACTTACACACACTGTCCACACTCACACACACACTGTCCACACTCACACTCACTGTCCACACTCACACACACTGTCCACACTCACTCACACACACTGTCCACACTCACACACAAACTGTCCACACTCAAACACACACTGTCCACACTCACACACAAACTGTCCACATTCACACACACTGTCACACTCACGCACATACTATCCACACTCACAAACACGCTATCCACACTCACGCACACACAGTCCACACTCAGACACACTTTCCACATTCACACACACTGTACACACTCACACACACACGGTCCACACTCAAACACACACACTGCCCACACTATCACACACACTGTCCACACTCTCACACACACTGTCCACACTCACACACACACACACACACACACTGTCCACACTCACACACACACTGTCCACACTGTCACACACACTCTCCACACACACACACACTGTCCACACTCACACAGACGCTGTCCACACTCACACACACACTGTCCACACTCACACACACACTGTCCACACTCACACACACTGTCCACACTCACACACACTGTCCACACTCAAACACACTGTCCACACTCTCACACACACAGTCCACACTCACACACACTGTCCACACATACACACACTGTCCACATTCACACACACACTGTCATACTCACGCACACACTATCCAAATTCACACATACTGTCCACACTCGCACACACTCTATCCACGCTCTCACACGCACACTGCCCACACTCACGCACACACTATCCACACTCACACACACACTATCGACACTCACACACACACTGTCCACACCCACACAGACACTGTCCACACTCTCACACACTGTCCACACTTACACACACTTTCCACACTCACACACACACTGTCCACACTCACACTTACTGTCCACACTCACACACACTGTCCACACTCACTCACAAACACTGTCCACACTCACACACACACTGTCCACACTCACACACACACTGTCCACACTCACACACACACTATGCACACTCACGCACACACAGTCCACACTCACACACGCACTTTCCACATTCACACACACTGTCCACACTCACACACACACTTTCCACATTCACACACACTGTCCACACTCACACACACACGGTCCACACTCAAACACACACACACTGTCCACACTCTCACACACACTGTCCACACTTACTCACACTGTCCACACTCTCAAACACTGTCCACACACACAAACTGTCCACACTCTCACACACTGTCCACACTTACACACACTGTCCACACTCACACACACACTGTCCACACTCACACTTACTGTCCACACTCACACACACTGTCCACACTCACTCACAAACGCTGTCCACACTCACACACACACTGTCCACACTCACACACACACTGTCCACACTCTCACACACAATATCCACACTCACACACACACTATGCACACTCACGCACACACAGTCCACACTCACACACGCACTTTCCACATTCACACACACTGTCCACACTCACACACACACTTTCCACATTCACACACACTGTCCACACTCACACACACACGGTCCACACTCAAACACACACACACTGTCCACACTCTCACACACACTGTCGACACTTACTCACACTGTCCACACTCTCAAACACTGTCCACACACACAAACTTTCCACACTCACACACACACTGTCCACACTCACACACACTGTCCACACTTGCACACACACTGTCCACAATCTCACACACACTGTCCACACCCACACATACACACTGTCCACACTCACACACACACTGTCCACACTCGCACACACACTGTCCACAATCTCACACACACTGTCCACACTCACAAATACACACTGTCCACACTCACACACGCACACTGTCCACACTCACACACACACTGTCCACACTCACACACACACTGTCCACACACACACACACTGTCCACACACACATACTGTCCACAATCACACACACACTGTCCACACACACACACACTGTCCACACTCTCACACACACTGTCCACATCACACACACTGTCCACACACACACACACAGTCCACACTCACACAGACACTGTCCACACTCACACACACTCTGTCCCCACTCTCACACACACTGTCCACACTCACACACACTGTCCACACTCATACACACTGTCCACACTCAAACACACACTGTCCACACTCACACACTCACTGTCCACACTCACACACACACTGTCCACACTCACACACTCACTGTCCGCACTCTCATACACACTGTCCACACACACACACACTGTCCACATTCACACACACTCTATCCACGCTCTCACATGCACACTGCCCACACTCACGCACACACTATCTACACTCACACACACACTGTCCACACTCTCACACACTATCCACACTCACACACACACTGTCCACACTCTCACACACTGCCCACACTCACACACACTGTCCACACTCACACACACACTGTCCACACTCACACCCACACTGTCCACACTCTCACACACACTATCCACACTCACACACAAACTGTCCACATTCACACACACTGTCACACTCACGCACACACTATCCACACTCACACACACACTATCCACACTCACACACACACTGTCCACACTCACACACACACACTGTCCACACTCACACACACACTGTCCACACTCTCATACACACTGTCCTCACACACACACTGTCCTCACACACACTGTCCACACTCTCACACACACTGCCCACACTCACACACACACTGTCCACACTCACACTCACAATGTCCACACTCTCACACACACTGTCCACACTCTCACACTGTCCACACTCACACTGTCCACACTCTCTCATGCACTGTTCGCACTCACACACACAGTCCACACTCACACACACTGTCCACACTCATACACACTGTCGAAACTCACACACACACTGTCCACACTCTTCAGACACTATCCACACTCAAACACACACTATCCACACTCACACACAAACTGTCCACATTCACAAACACTGTCACACTCACGCACACACTATCCACACTCACACACACACTATCCACACTCACGCACACACAGTCCACACTCACACACACTTTCCACATTCACACACACTGTCCACACTCACACACACACTTTCCACATTCACACACACTGTCCACACTCACACACACACGGTCCACACTCACACACACACACACACTGTCCACACTATCACACACACACTGTCCACAATCTCACACACACTGTCCACACTCACACACACACACTGTCCACACTCTCACACTCTGTCCACACACACAAACTTTCCACATTCACACACACACTGTCCACACTCACACACACTGTCCACACACGCACACACACTGTCCACAATCTCACACACACTGTCCACACTCACACATACACACTGTCCACACTCACACACGCACACTGTCCACACTGACACACACACTGTCCACACTCACACACACTGTCCACACACACACACTGTCCACACTCAGACACACACTGTCCACAATCTCACACACACTGTCCACACTCACACGTACACCCTATCGACACTCACACACGCACACTGTCCACACTCACACACACAGACACACACACACACTGTCCACACTCACGCACACACTGTCCACACTCTCACACACACTGTCCACACTCACAAACACACTGTCCACACTCTCTCACACACTGTCCACACTCACACACACACACACACTGTCCACACTCACACACACACTGTCCACACTCTCACACACACTCTCCACACACACACACACTGTCCACACTCACACAGACACTGTCCACACTCACACACACACTGTCCACACTCACACACACACTGTCCACACTCACACACACTGTCCACACTCACACACACTGTCCACACTAACACACACTGTCCACACTCAAACACACTGTCCACACTCTCACACACACAGTCCACACTCACACACACTGTCCACACATACACACACTGTCCACATTCACACACACACTGTCATACTCACGCACACACTATCCAAATTCACACATACTGTCCACACTCGCACACACTCTATCCACGCTCTCACACGCACACTGCCCACACTCACGCACACACTATCCACACTCACACACACACTATCGACACTCACACACACACTGTCCACACCCACACAGACACTGTCCACACTCTCACACACTGTCCACACTTACACACACTGTCCACACTCACACACACTGTCCACACTCACACTTACTGTCCACACTCACACACACTGTCCACACTCACTCACAAACACTGTCCACACTCACACACACACTGTCCACACTCACACACACACTGTCCACACTCACACACACAATATCCACACTCACACACACACTATGCACACTCACGCACACACAGTCCACACTCACACACGCACTTTCCACATTCACACACACTGTCCACACTCACACACACACTTTCCACATTCACACACACTGTCCACACTCACACACACACGGTCCACACTCAAACACACACACACTGTCCACACTCTCACACACACTGTCCACACTTACTCACACTGTCCACACTCTCAAACACTGTCCACACACACAAACTGTCCACACTCTCACACACTGTCCACACTTACACACACTGTCCACACTCACACACACACTGTCCACACTCACACTTACTGTCCACACTCACACACACTGTCCACACTCACTCACAAACACTGTCCACACTCACACACACACTGTCCACACTCACACACACACTGTCCACACTCTCACACACAATATCCACACTCACACACACACTATGCACACTCACGCACACACAGTCCACACTCACACACGCACTTTCCACATTCACACACACTGTCCACACTCACACACACATTTTCCACATTCACACACACTGTCCACACTCACACACACACGGTCCACACTCAAACACACACACACTGTCCACACTCTCACACACACTGTCGACACTTACTCACACTGTCCACACTCTCAAACACTGTCCACACACACAAACTTTCCACACTCACACACACACTGTCCACACTCACACACACTGTCCACACTTGCACACACACTGTCCACAATCTCACACACACTGTCCACACCCACACATACACACTGTCCACACTCACACACACACTGTCCACACTCGCACACACACTGTCCACAATCTCACACACACTGTCCACACTCACAAATACACACTGTCCACACTCACACACGCACACTGTCCACACTCACACACACACTGTCCACACTCACACACACACTGTCCACACACACACACACTGTCCACACACACATACTGTCCACAATCACACACACAATGTCCACACTCACACACACACTGTCCACACTCTCACACACACTGTCCACATCACACACACTGTCCACACACACACACACAGTCCACACTCACACAGACACTGTCCACACTCACACACACTCTGTCCCCACTCTCACACACACTGTCCACACTCACACACACTGTCCACACTCATACACACTGTCCACACTCAAACACACACTGTCCACACTCACACACTCACTGTCCACACTCACACACACACTGTCCACACTCACACACTCACTGTCCGCACTCTCATACACACTGTCCACACACACACACACTGTCCACATTCACACACACTCTATCCACGCTCTCACATGCACACTGCCCACACTCACGCACACACTATCTACACTCACACACACACTGTCCACACTCTCACACACTATCCACACTCACACACACACTGTCCACACTCTCACACACTGCCCACACTCACACACACACTTTCCACATTCACACACACTGTCCACACTCACACACACACGGTCCACACTCAAACACACACACACTGTCCACACTCTCACACACACTGTCGACACTTACTCACACTGTCCACACTCTCAAACACTGTCCACACACACAAACTTTCCACACTCACACACACACTGTCCACACTCACACACACTGTCCACACTTGCACACACACTGTCCACAATCTCACACACACTGTCCACACCCACACATACACACTGTCCACACTCACACACACACTGTCCACACTCGCACACACACTGTCCACAATCTCACACACACTGTCCACACTCACAAATACACACTGTCCACACTCACACACGCACACTGTCCACACTCACACACACACTGTCCACACTCACACACACACTGTCCACACACACACACACTGTCCACACACACATACTGTCCACAATCACACACACACTGTCCACACTCACACACACACTGTCCACACTCTCACACACACTGTCCACATCACACACACTGTCCACACACACACACACAGTCCACACTCACACAGACACTGTCCACACTCACACACACTCTGTCCCCACTCTCACACACACTGTCCACACTCACACACACTGTCCACACTCATACACACTGTCCACACTCAAACACACACTGTCCACACTCACACACTCACTGTCCACACTCACACACACACTGTCCACACTCACACACTCACTGTCCGCACTCTCATACACACTGTCCACACACACACACACTGTCCACATTCACACACACTCTATCCACGCTCTCACATGCACACTGCCCACACTCACGCACACACTATCTACACTCACACACACACTGTCCACACTCTCACACACTATCCACACTCACACACACACTGTCCACACTCTCACACACTGCCCACACTCACACACACTGTCCACACTCACACACACACTGTCCACACTCACACCCACACTGTCCACACTCTCACACACACTATCCACACTCACACACAAACTGTCCACATTCACACACACTGTCACACTCACGCACACACTATCCACACTCACACACACACTATCCACACTCACACACACACTGTCCACACTCACACACACACACTGTCCACACTCACACACACACTGTCCACACTCTCATACACACTGTCCTCACACACAAACTGTCCTCACACACACTGTCCACACTCTCACACACACTGCCCACACTCACACACACACTGTCCACACTCACACTCACAATGTCCACACTCTCACACACACTGTCCACACTCTCACACTGTCCACACTCACACTGTCCACACTCACACTGTCCACACTCTCTCATGCACTGTTCGCACTCACACACACAGTCCACACTCACACACACTGTCCACACTCATACACACTGTCGAAACTCACACACACACTGTCCACACTCTTCAGACACTATCCACACTCAAACACACACTATCCACACTCACACACAAACTGTCCACATTCACAAACACTGTCACACTCACGCACACACTATCCACACTCACACACACACTATCCACACTCACGCACACACAGTCCACACTCACACACACTTTCCACATTCACACACACTGTCCACACTCACACACACACTTTCCACATTCACACACACTGTCCACACTCACACACACACGGTCCACACTCACACACACACACACACTGTCCACACTATCACACACACACTGTCCACAATCTCACACACACTGTCCACACTCACACACACACACTGTCCACACTCTCACACTCTGTCCACACACACAAACTTTCCACATTCACACACACACTGTCCACACTCACACACACTGTCCACACACGCACACACACTGTCCACAATCTCACACACACTGTCCACACTCACACATACACACTGTCCACACTCACACACGCACACTGTCCACACTGACACACACACTGTCCACACTCACACACACTGTCCACACACACACACTGTCCACACTCAGACACACACTGTCCACAATCTCACACACACTGTCCACACTCACACGTACACCCTATCGACACTCACACACGCACACTGTCCACACTCACACACACAGACACACACACACACTGTCCACACTCACGCACACACTGTCCACACTCTCACACACACTGTCCACACTCACAAACACACTGTCCACACTCTCTCACACACTGTCCACACTCACACACACACACACACACACACTGGCCACACTCACACACACACTGTCCACACTCTCACACACACTCTCCACACACACACACACTGTCCACACTCACACAGACACTGTCCACACTCACACACACACTGTCCACACTCACACACACACTGTCCACACTCACACACACTGTCCACACTCACACACACTGTCCACACTAACACACACTGTCCACACTCAAACACACTGTCCACACTCTCACACACACAGTCCACACTCACACACACTGTCCACACATACACACACTGTCCACATTCACACACACACTGTCATACTCACGCACACACTATCCAAATTCACACATACTGTCCACACTCGCACACACTCTATCCACGCTCTCACACGCACACTGCCCACACTCACGCACACACTATCCACACTCAGACACACACTATCGACACTCACACACACACTGGCCACACCCACACAGACACTGTCCACACTCTCACACACTGTCCACACTTACACACACTGTCCACACTCACACACACACTGTCCACACTCACACTTACTGTCCACACTCACACACACTGTCCACACTCACTCACAAACACTGTCCACACTCACACACACACTGTCCACACTCACACACACACTGTCCACACTCACACACACAATATCCACACTCACACACACACTATGCACACTCACGCACACACAGTCCACACTCACACACGCACTTTCCACATTCACACACACTGTCCACACTCACACACACACTTTCCACATTCACACACACTGTCCACACTCACACACACACGGTCCACACTCAAACACACACACACTGTCCACACTCTCACACACACTGTCCACACTTACTCACACTGTCCACACTCTCAAACACTGTCCACACACACAAACTGTCCACACTCTCACACACTGTCCACACTTACACACACTGTCCACACTCACACACACACTGTCCACACTCACACTTACTGTCCACACTCACACACACTGTCCACACTCACTCACAAACACTGTCCACACTCACACACACACTGTCCACACTCACACACACACTGTCCACACTCTCACACACAATATCCACACTCACACACACACTATGCACACTCACGCACACACAGTCCACACTCACACACGCACTTTCCACATTCACACACACTGTCCACACTCACACACACACTTTCCACATTCACACACACTGTCCACACTCACACACACTGTCCACACTTGCACACACACTGTCCACAATCTCACACACACTGTCCACACCCACACATACACACTGTCCACACTCACACACACACTGTCCACACTCGCACACACACTGTCCACAATCTCACACACACTGTCCACACTCACAAATACACACTGTCCACACTCACACACGCACACTGTCCACACTCACACACACACTGTCCACACTCACACACACACTGTCCACACACACACACACTGTCCACACACACATACTGTCCACAATCACACACACACTGTCCACACTCACACACACACTGTCCACACTCTCACACACACTGTCCACATCACACACACTGTCCACACACACACACACAGTCCACACTCACACAGACACTGTCCACACTCACACACACTCTGTCCCCACTCTCACACACACTGTCCACACTCACACACACTGTCCACACTCATACACACTGTCCACACTCAAACACACACTGTCCACACTCACACACTCACTGTCCACACTCACACACTCACTGTCCGCACTCTCATACACACTGTCCACACACACACACACTGTCCACATTCACACACACTCTATCCACGCTCTCACATGCACACTGCCCACACTCACGCACACACTATCCACACTCACACACACACTGTCCACACTCTCACACACTATCCACACTCACACACACACTGTCCACACTCTCACACACTGCCCACACTCACACACACTGTCCACACTCACACACACACTGTCCACACTCACACCCACACTGTCCACACTCTCACACACACTATCCACACTCACACACAAACTGTCCACATTCACACACACTGTCACACTCACGCACACACTATCCACACTCACACACACACTATCCACACTCACACACACACTGTCCACACTCACACACACACACTGTCCACACTCACACACACACTGTCCACACTCTCATACACACTGTCCTCACACACACACTGTCCTCACACACACTGTCCACACTCTCACACACACTGCCCACACTCACACACACACTGTCCACACTCACACTCACAATGTCCACACTCTCACACACACTGTCCACACTCTCACACTGTCCACACTCACACTGTCCACACTCACACTGTCCACACTCTCTCATGCACTGTTCGCACTCACACACACAGTCCACACTCACACACACTGTCCACACTCATACACACTGTCGAAACTCACACACACACTGTCCACACTCTTCAGACGCTATCCACACTCAAACACACACTATCCACACTCACACACAAACTGTCCACATTCACAAACACTGTCACACTCAACGCACACACTATCCACACTCACACACACACTATCCACACTCACGCACACACAGTCCACACTCACACACACTTTCCACATTCACACACACTGTCCACACTCACACACACACTTTCCACATTCACACACACTGTCCACACTCACACACACATGGTCCACACTCACACACACACACACACTGTCCACACTATCACACACACACTGTCCACAATCTCACACACACTGTCCACACTCACACACACACACTGTCCACACTCTCACACTCTGTCCACACACACAAACTTTCCACATTCACACACACACTGTCCACACTCACACACACTGTCCACACACGCACACACACTGTCCACAATCTCACACACACTGTCCACACTCACACATACACACTGTCCACACTCACACACGCACACTGTCCACACTGACACACACACTGTCCACACTCACACACACTGTCCACACACACACACTGTCCACACTCAGACACACACTGTCCACAATCTCACACACACTGTCCACACTCACACGTACACCCTATCGACACTCACACACGCACACTGTCCACACTCACACACACAGACACACACACACACTGTCCACACTCACGCACACACTGTCCACACTCTCACACACACTGTCCACACTCACAAACACACTGTCCACACTCTCTCACACACTGTCCACACTCACACACACACACACACACACACTGTCCACACTCACACACACACTGTCCACACTCTCACACACACTCTCCACACACACACACTGTCCACACTCACACAGACACTGTCCACACTCACACACACACTGTCCACACTCACACACACACTGTCCACACTCACACACACTGTCCACACTCACACACACTGTCCACACTAACACACACTGTCCACACTCAAACACACTGTCCACACTCTCACACACACAGTCCACACTCACACACACTGTCCACACATACACACACTGTCCACATTCACACACACACTGTCATACTCACGCACACACTATCCAAATTCACACATACTGTCCACACTCGCACACACTCTATCCACGCTCTCACACGCACACTGCCCACACTCACGCACACACTATCCACACTCAGACACACACTATCGACACTCACACACACACTGTCCACACCCACACAGACACTGTCCACACTCTCACACACTGTCCACACTTACACACACTGTCCACACTCACACACACACTGTCCACACTCACACTTACTGTCCACACTCACACACACTGTCCACACTCACTCACAAACACTGTCCACACTCACACACACACTGTCCACACTCACACACACACTGTCCACACTCACACACACAATATCCACACTCACACACACACTATGCACACTCACGCACACACAGTCCACACTCACACACGCACTTTCCACATTCACACACACTGTCCACACTCACACACACACTTTCCACATTCACACACACTGTCCACACTCACACATACACGGTCCACACTCAAACACACACACACTGTCCACACTCTCACACACACTGTCCACACTTACTCACACTGTCCACACTCTCAAACACTGTCCACACACACAAACTGTCCACACTCTCACACACTGTCCACACTTACACACACTGTCCACACTCACACACACACTGTCCACACTCACACTTACTGTCCACACTCACACACACTGTCCACACTCACTCACAAACACTGTCCACACTCACACACACACTGTCCACACTCACACACACACTGTCCACACTCTCACACACAATATCCACACTCACACACACACTATGCACACTCACGCACACACAGTCCACACTCACACACGCACTTTCCACATTCACACACACTGTCCACACTCACACACACACTTTCCACATTCACACACACTGTCCACACTCACACACACTGTCCACACTTGCACACACACTGTCCACAATCTCACACACACTGTCCACACCCACACATACACACTGTCCACACTCACACACACACTGTCCACACTCGCACACACACTGTCCACAATCTCACACACACTGTCCACACTCACAAATACACACTGTCCACACTCACACACGCACACTGTCCACACTCACACACACACTGTCCACACTCACACACACACTGTCCACACACACACACACTGTCCACACACACATACTGTCCACAATCACACACACACTGTCCACACTCACACACACACTGTCCACACTCTCACACACACTGTCCACATCACACACACTGTCCACACACACACACACAGTCCACACTCACACAGACACTGTCCACACTCACACACACTCTGTCCCCACTCTCACACACACTGTCCACACTCACACACACTGTCCACACTCATACACACTGTCCACACTCAAACACACACTGTCCACACTCACACACTCACTGTCCACACTCACACACACACTGTCCACACTCACACACTCACTGTCCGCACTCTCATACACACTGTCCACACACACACACACTGTCCACATTCACACACACTCTATCCACGCTCTCACATGCACACTGCCCACACTCACACACACACTATCCACACTCTCACACACACTGTCCACACTCTCACACACACACTGTCCACACTCACACACACTGTCCACACTCTCACACACACACTGTCCACACTCACACACACTGTCCACACTCTCACACACACTGTCCACACTCACACACACTGTCCACACTCTCACACACACCGTCCACATCCACACACACACTGTCCTCACACGCTGTCCACACTCTCACACACACTGTCCACACTCACACACACACTGTCCAAATTCACACACACACTGTCCTCACACACACACACACTATCCACACTCAAACACACACTGTCCATACTCTCACACACACTATCCACACTCAAACACACACTGTCCACACACACACACTCTGTCCTCACACGCTGTCCACACTCTCACACACACTGTCCACACTCTCACACACTGTCCACACTCACACATACTGTCCACACTCTCACACACTGTCCACACTCACACAAACACTGTCCTCACACACACACTGTCCACACTCTCACACACACAGTCCACGCTCTCACACACACTGTCCACACTCACACACACACTGTCCACACTCACACACACACACTGTCCACACCCACACACAGACTGTCCACACTCACACACACACTGTCCACACTCACACACACACACTGTCCACACTCACACACACACACTGTCCACACCCACACACAGACTGTCCACACTCACACACACACTCACACACACTGTCCACACCCACACACAGACTGTCCACACTCACACACACACTGTCCACACTCTCACACACACTGTCCACACTCACACACACACTGTCCACACACACACACACACACTGTCCACACCCACACACAGACTGTCCACACTCACACACACACTGTCCACACTCACACACACACTGTCCACACTCTCACACACATTGTCAACACTCGCACACACTGTCCACACTCACACACATTTTCCACACTCACATCACACATACACACTGTCCACACTCACACACACACTGTCCACACTCGCGCACACACTGTCCACAATCTCACACACACTGTCCACACTCACACATACACACTGTCCACACTCACACACACTTTCCACATTCACACACACTGTCCACACTCACACACACACTTTCCACATTCACACACACTGTCCACACTCACACACACACGGTCCACACTCAAACACACGCACTGTCCACACTATCACACACACACTGTCCACAATCTCACACACACTGTCCACACTCACTCACACTGTCCACACTCTCACACACTGTCCACACACACAAACTTTCCACACTCACACACACACTGTCCACACTCACACACACTGTCCACACTCGCACACACACTGTCCACAATCTCACACACACTGTCCACACTCACACATACACACTGTCCACACTCACACACGCACACTGTCCACACTCACACACACACTGTCCACACTCACACACACACTGTCCACACACACACACTATCCACACACACACACTGACCACACTCAGACACACACTGTCCACAATCTCACACACAATGTCCACACTCACACATACACACTGTCCACACTCACACACGCACACTGTCCACACTCACACACACACACACACACTGTCCTCACTCACAAACACACTGTCCACACTCTCTCACAGACTGTCCACACTCACACACACTGTCCACACGCACACACACTGTCCACAGGCACTCACACTGTCCACACTCTCACACACACTGTCCACACTCACACACACTGTCCACACTCAAACACACTCTCCACATTCACACACACACTGTTCACACTCACGCACACACTATCCAAATTCACACATACTGTCCACACTCGCACACACTCTATCCACGCTCTCACACGCATACTGCCCACACTCACGCACACACTATCCACACACACACACACACTATCGACACTCACACACACACTGTCCTCACTCTCACACACTGTCCACACTTACACACACTGTCCACACTCACACACACACTGTCCACACTCACACTCACTGTCCACACTCACACACACTGTCCACACTCACTCACACACACTGTCCACATTCACACACACTGTCACACTCACGCACATACTATCCACACTCACAAACACGCTATCCACACTCACGCACACACAGTCCACACTCAGACACACTTTCCACATTCACACACACTGTACACACTCACACACACACGGTCCACACTCAAACACACACACTGCCCACACTATCACACACACTGTCCACACTCTCACACACACTGTCCACACTCACACACACACACACACACACACTGTCCACACTCACACACACACTGTCCACACTGTCACACACACTCTCCACACACACACACACTGTCCACACTCACACAGACGCTGTCCACACTCACACACACACTGTCCACACTCACACACACACTGTCCACACTCACACACACTGTCCACACTCACACACACTGTCCACACTCAAACACACTGTCCACACTCTCACACACACAGTCCACACTCACACACACTGTCCACACATACACACACTGTCCACATTCACACACACACTGTCATACTCACGCACACACTATCCAAATTCACACATACTGTCCACACTCGCACACACTCTATCCACGCTCTCACACGCACACTGCCCACACTCACGCACACACTATCCACACTCACACACACACTATCGACACTCACACACACACTGTCCACACCCACACAGACACTGTCCACACTCTCACACACTGTCCACACTTACACACACTGTCCACACTCACACACACACTGTCCACACTCACACTTACTGTCCACACTCACACACGCTATCCACACTCACGCACACACAGTCCACACTCAGACACACTTTCCACATTCACACACACTGTACACACTCACACACACACGGTCCACACTCAAACACACACACTGCCCACACTATCACACACACTGTCCACACTCTCACACACACTGTCCACACTCACACACACACACACACACACACTGTCCACACTCACACACACACTGTCCACACTGTCACACACACTCTCCACACACACACACACTGTCCACACTCACACAGACGCTGTCCACACTCACACACACACTGTCCACACTCACACACACACTGTCCACACTCACACACACTGTCCACACTCACACACACTGTCCACACTCAAACACACTGTCCACACTCTCACACACACAGTCCACACTCACACACACTGTCCACACATACACACACTGTCCACATTCACACACACACTGTCATACTCACGCACACACTATCCAAATTCACACATACTGTCCACACTCGCACACACTCTATCCACGCTCTCACACGCACACTGCCCACACTCACGCACACACTATCCACACTCACACACACACTATCGACACTCACACACACACTGTCCACACCCACACAGACACTGTCCACACTCTCACACACTGTCCACACTTACACACACTGTCCACACTCACACACACACTGTCCACACTCACACTTACTGTCCACACTCACACACACTGTCCACACTCACTCACAAACACTGTCCACACTCACACACACACTGTCCACACTCACACACACACTGTCCACACTCACACACACACTATGCACACTCACGCACACACAGTCCACACTCACACACGCACTTTCCACATTCACACACACTGTCCACACTCACACACACACTTTCCACATTCACACACACTGTCCACACTCACACACACACTGTCCACACTCAAACACACACACACTGTCCACACTCTCACACACACTGTCCACACTTACTCACACTGTCCACACTCTCAAACACTGTCCACACACACAAACTGTCCACACTCTCACACACTGTCCACACTTACACACACTGTCCACACTCACACACACACTGTCCACACTCACACTTACTGTCCACACTCACACACACTGTCCACACTCACTCACAAACGCTGTCCACACTCACACACACACTGTCCACACTCACACACACACTGTCCACACTCTCACACACAATATCCACACTCACACACACACTATGCACACTCACGCACACACAGTCCACACTCACACACGCACTTTCCACATTCACACACACTGTCCACACTCACACACACACTTTCCACATTCACACACACTGTCCACACTCACACACACACGGTCCACACTCAAACACACACACACTGTCCACACTCTCACACACACTGTCGACACTTACTCACACTGTCCACACTCTCAAACACTGTCCACACACACAAACTTTCCACACTCACACACACACTGTCCACACTCACACACACTGTCCACACTTGCACACACACTGTCCACAATCTCACACACACTGTCCACACCCACACATACACACTGTCCACACTCACACACACACTGTCCACACTCGCACACACACTGTCCACAATCTCACACACACTGTCCACACTCACAAATACACACTGTCCACACTCACACACGCACACTGTCCACACTCACACACACACTGTCCACACTCACACACACACTGTCCACACACACACACACTGTCCACACACACATACTGTCCACAATCACACACACACTGTCCACACACACACACACTGTCCACACTCTCACACACACTGTCCACATCACACACACTGTCCACACACACACACACAGTCCACACTCACACAGACACTGTCCACACTCACACACACTCTGTCCCCACTCTCACACACACTGTCCACACTCACACACACTGTCCACACTCATACACACTGTCCACACTCAAACACACACTGTCCACACTCACACACTCACTGTCCACACTCACACACACACTGTCCACACTCACACACTCACTGTCCGCACTCTCATACACACTGTCCACACACACACACACTGTCCACATTCACACACACTCTATCCACGCTCTCACATGCACACTGCCCACACTCACGCACACACTATCTACACTCACACACACACTGTCCACACTCTCACACACTATCCACACTCACACACACACTGTCCACACTCTCACACACTGCCCACACTCACACACACTGTCCACACTCACACACACACTGTCCACACTCACACCCACACTGTCCACACTCTCACACACACTATCCACACTCACACACAAACTGTCCACATTCACACACACTGTCACACTCACGCACACACTATCCACACTCACACACACACTATCCACACTCACACACACACTGTCCACACTCACACACACACACTGTCCACACTCACACACACACTGTCCACACTCTCATACACACTGTCCTCACACACACACTGTCCTCACACACACTGTCCACACTCTCACACACACTGCCCACACTCACACACACACTGTCCACACTCACACTCACAATGTCCACACTCTCACACACACTGTCCACACTCTCACACTGTCCACACTCACACTGTCCACACTCTCTCATGCACTGTTCGCACTCACACACACAGTCCACACTCACACACACTGTCCACACTCATACACACTGTCGAAACTCACACACACACTGTCCACACTCTTCAGACACTATCCACACTCAAACACACACTATCCACACTCACACACAAACTGTCCACATTCACAAACACTGTCACACTCACGCACACACTATCCACACTCACACACACACTATCCACACTCACGCACACACAGTCCACACTCACACACACTTTCCACATTCACACACACTGTCCACACTCACACACACACTTTCCACATTCACACACACTGTCCACACTCACACACACACGGTCCACACTCACACACACACACACACTGTCCACACTATCACACACACACTGTCCACAATCTCACACACACTGTCCACACTCACACACACACACTGTCCACACTCTCACACTCTGTCCACACACACAAACTTTCCACATTCACACACACACTGTCCACACTCACACACACTGTCCACACACGCACACACACTGTCCACAATCTCACACACACTGTCCACACTCACACATACACACTGTCCACACTCACACACGCACACTGTCCACACTGACACACACACTGTCCACACTCACACACACTGTCCACACACACACACTGTCCACACTCAGACACACACTGTCCACAATCTCACACACACTGTCCACACTCACACGTACACCCTATCGACACTCACACACGCACACTGTCCACACTCACACACACAGACACACACACACACTGTCCACACTCACGCACACACTGTCCACACTCTCACACACACTGTCCACACTCACAAACACACTGTCCACACTCTCTCACACACTGTCCACACTCACACACACACACACACACACACTGTCCACACTCACACACACACTGTCCACACTCTCACACACACTCTCCACACACACACACACTGTCCACACTCACACAGACACTGTCCACACTCACACACACACTGTCCACACTCACACACACACTGTCCACACTCACACACACTGTCCACACTCACACACACTGTCCACACTAACACACACTGTCCACACTCAAACACACTGTCCACACTCTCACACACACAGTCCACACTCACACACACTGTCCACACATACACACACTGTCCACATTCACACACACACTGTCATACTCACGCACACACTATCCAAATTCACACATACTGTCCACACTCGCACACACTCTATCCACGCTCTCACACGCACACTGCCCACACTCACGCACACACTATCCACACTCACACACACACTATCGACACTCACACACACACTGTCCACACCCACACAGACACTGTCCACACTCTCACACACTGTCCACACTTACACACACTGTCCACACTCACACACACACTGTCCACACTCACACTTACTGTCCACACTCACACACACTGTCCACACTCACTCACAAACACTGTCCACACTCACACACACACTGTCCACACTCACACACACACTGTCCACACTCACACACACAATATCCACACTCACACACACACTATGCACACTCACGCACACACAGTCCACACTCACACACGCACTTTCCACATTCACACACACTGTCCACACTCACACACACACTTTCCACATTCACACACACTGTCCACACTCACACACACACGGTCCACACTCAAACACACACACACTGTCCACACTCTCACACACACTGTCCACACTTACTCACACTGTCCACACTCTCAAACACTGTCCACACACACAAACTGTCCACACTCTCACACACTGTCCACACTTACACACACTGTCCACACTCACACACACACTGTCCACACTCACACTTACTGTCCACACTCACACACACTGTCCACACTCACTCACAAACACTGTCCACACTCACACACACACTGTCCACACTCACACACACACTGTCCACACTCTCACACACAATATCCACACTCACACACACACTATGCACACTCACGCACACACAGTCCACACTCACACACGCACTTTCCACATTCACACACACTGTCCACACTCACACACACATTTTCCACATTCACACACACTGTCCACACTCACACACACACGGTCCACACTCAAACACACACACACTGTCCACACTCTCACACACACTGTCGACACTTACTCACACTGTCCACACTCTCAAACACTGTCCACACACACAAACTTTCCACACTCACACACACACTGTCCACACTCACACACACTGTCCACACTTGCACACACACTGTCCACAATCTCACACACACTGTCCACACCCACACATACACACTGTCCACACTCACACACACACTGTCCACACTCGCACACACACTGTCCACAATCTCACACACACTGTCCACACTCACAAATACACACTGTCCACACTCACACACGCACACTGTCCACACTCACACACACACTGTCCACACTCACACACACACTGTCCACACACACACACACTGTCCACACACACATACTGTCCACAATCACACACACAATGTCCACACTCACACACACACTGTCCACACTCTCACACACACTGTCCACATCACACACACTGTCCACACACACACACACAGTCCACACTCACACAGACACTGTCCACACTCACACACACTCTGTCCCCACTCTCACACACACTGTCCACACTCACACACACTGTCCACACTCATACACACTGTCCACACTCAAACACACACTGTCCACACTCACACACTCACTGTCCACACTCACACACACACTGTCCACACTCACACACTCACTGTCCGCACTCTCATACACACTGTCCACACACACACACACTGTCCACATTCACACACACTCTATCCACGCTCTCACATGCACACTGCCCACACTCACGCACACACTATCTACACTCACACACACACTGTCCACACTCTCACACACTATCCACACTCACACACACACTGTCCACACTCTCACACACTGCCCACACTCACACACACACTTTCCACATTCACACACACTGTCCACACTCACACACACACGGTCCACACTCAAACACACACACACTGTCCACACTCTCACACACACTGTCGACACTTACTCACACTGTCCACACTCTCAAACACTGTCCACACACACAAACTTTCCACACTCACACACACACTGTCCACACTCACACACACTGTCCACACTTGCACACACACTGTCCACAATCTCACACACACTGTCCACACCCACACATACACACTGTCCACACTCACACACACACTGTCCACACTCGCACACACACTGTCCACAATCTCACACACACTGTCCACACTCACAAATACACACTGTCCACACTCACACACGCACACTGTCCACACTCACACACACACTGTCCACACTCACACACACACTGTCCACACACACACACACTGTCCACACACACATACTGTCCACAATCACACACACACTGTCCACACTCACACACACACTGTCCACACTCTCACACACACTGTCCACATCACACACACTGTCCACACACACACACACAGTCCACACTCACACAGACACTGTCCACACTCACACACACTCTGTCCCCACTCTCACACACACTGTCCACACTCACACACACTGTCCACACTCATACACACTGTCCACACTCAAACACACACTGTCCACACTCACACACTCACTGTCCACACTCACACACACACTGTCCACACTCACACACTCACTGTCCGCACTCTCATACACACTGTCCACACACACACACACTGTCCACATTCACACACACTCTATCCACGCTCTCACATGCACACTGCCCACACTCACGCACACACTATCTACACTCACACACACACTGTCCACACTCTCACACACTATCCACACTCACACACACACTGTCCACACTCTCACACACTGCCCACACTCACACACACTGTCCACACTCACACACACACTGTCCACACTCACACCCACACTGTCCACACTCTCACACACACTATCCACACTCACACACAAACTGTCCACATTCACACACACTGTCACACTCACGCACACACTATCCACACTCACACACACACTATCCACACTCACACACACACTGTCCACACTCACACACACACACTGTCCACACTCACACACACACTGTCCACACTCTCATACACACTGTCCTCACACACAAACTGTCCTCACACACACTGTCCACACTCTCACACACACTGCCCACACTCACACACACACTGTCCACACTCACACTCACAATGTCCACACTCTCACACACACTGTCCACACTCTCACACTGTCCACACTCACACTGTCCACACTCACACTGTCCACACTCTCTCATGCACTGTTCGCACTCACACACACAGTCCACACTCACACACACTGTCCACA
Source organism: Scyliorhinus torazame (assembly GCF_047496885.1). Classification (NCBI taxonomy): domain Eukaryota; kingdom Metazoa; phylum Chordata; class Chondrichthyes; order Carcharhiniformes; family Scyliorhinidae; genus Scyliorhinus; species Scyliorhinus torazame. The sequence continues at coordinate 417,831,190 of NC_092707.1, forward strand.
CTCATACACACTGTCGAAACTCACACACACACTGTCCACACTCTTCAGACACTATCCACACTCAAACACACACTATCCACACTCACACACAAACTGTCCACATTCACAAACACTGTCACACTCACGCACACACTATCCACACTCACACACACACTATCCACACTCACGCACACACAGTCCACACTCACACACACTTTCCACATTCACACACACTGTCCACACTCACACACACACTTTCCACATTCACACACACTGTCCACACTCACACACACACGGTCCACACTCACACACACACACACACTGTCCACACTATCACACACACACTGTCCACAATCTCACACACACTGTCCACACTCACACACACACACTGTCCACACTCTCACACTCTGTCCACACACACAAACTTTCCACATTCACACACACACTGTCCACACTCACACACACTGTCCACACACGCACACACACTGTCCACAATCTCACACACACTGTCCACACTCACACATACACACTGTCCACACTCACACACGCACACTGTCCACACTGACACACACACTGTCCACACTCACACACACTGTCCACACACACACACTGTCCACACTCAGACACACACTGTCCACAATCTCACACACACTGTCCACACTCACACGTACACCCTATCGACACTCACACACGCACACTGTCCACACTCACACACACAGACACACACACACACTGTCCACACTCACGCACACACTGTCCACACTCTCACACACACTGTCCACACTCACAAACACACTGTCCACACTCTCTCACACACTGTCCACACTCACACACACACACACACACACACTGGCCACACTCACACACACACTGTCCACACTCTCACACACACTCTCCACACACACACACACTGTCCACACTCACACAGACACTGTCCACACTCACACACACACTGTCCACACTCACACACACACTGTCCACACTCACACACACTGTCCACACTCACACACACTGTCCACACTAACACACACTGTCCACACTCAAACACACTGTCCACACTCTCACACACACAGTCCACACTCACACACACTGTCCACACATACACACACTGTCCACATTCACACACACACTGTCATACTCACGCACACACTATCCAAATTCACACATACTGTCCACACTCGCACACACTCTATCCACGCTCTCACACGCACACTGCCCACACTCACGCACACACTATCCACACTCAGACACACACTATCGACACTCACACACACACTGGCCACACCCACACAGACACTGTCCACACTCTCACACACTGTCCACACTTACACACACTGTCCACACTCACACACACACTGTCCACACTCACACTTACTGTCCACACTCACACACACTGTCCACACTCACTCACAAACACTGTCCACACTCACACACACACTGTCCACACTCACACACACACTGTCCACACTCACACACACAATATCCACACACACACACACACTATGCACACTCACGCACACACAGTCCACACTCACACACGCACTTTCCACATTCACACACACTGTCCACACTCACACACACACTTTCCACATTCACACACACTGTCCACACTCACACACACACGGTCCACACTCAAACACACACACACTGTCCACACTCTCACACACACTGTCCACACTTACTCACACTGTCCACACTCTCAAACACTGTCCACACACACAAACTGTCCACACTCTCACACACTGTCCACACTTACACACACTGTCCACACTCACACACACACTGTCCACACTCACACTTACTGTCCACACTCACACACACTGTCCACACTCACTCACAAACACTGTCCACACTCACACACACACTGTCCACACTCACACACACACTGTCCACACTCTCACACACAATATCCACACTCACACACACACTATGCACACTCACGCACACACAGTCCACACTCACACACGCACTTTCCACATTCACACACACTGTCCACACTCACACACACACTTTCCACATTCACACACACTGTCCACACTCACACACACTGTCCACACTTGCACACACACTGTCCACAATCTCACACACACTGTCCACACCCACACATACACACTGTCCACACTCACACACACACTGTCCACACTCGCACACACACTGTCCACAATCTCACACACACTGTCCACACTCACAAATACACACTGTCCACACTCACACACGCACACTGTCCACACTCACACACACACTGTCCACACTCACACACACACTGTCCACACACACACACACTGTCCACACACACATACTGTCCACAATCACACACACACTGTCCACACTCACACACACACTGTCCACACTCTCACACACACTGTCCACATCACACACACTGTCCACACACACACACACAGTCCACACTCACACAGACACTGTCCACACTCACACACACTCTGTCCCCACTCTCACACACACTGTCCACACTCACACACACTGTCCACACTCATACACACTGTCCACACTCAAACACACACTGTCCACACTCACACACTCACTGTCCACACTCACACACTCACTGTCCGCACTCTCATACACACTGTCCACACACACACACACTGTCCACATTCACACACACTCTATCCACGCTCTCACATGCACACTGCCCACACTCACGCACACACTATCCACACTCACACACACACTGTCCACACTCTCACACACTATCCACACTCACACACACACTGTCCACACTCTCACACACTGCCCACACTCACACACACTGTCCACACTCACACACACACTGTCCACACTCACACCCACACTGTCCACACTCTCACACACACTATCCACACTCACACACAAACTGTCCACATTCACACACACTGTCACACTCACGCACACACTATCCACACTCACACACACACTATCCACACTCACACACACACTGTCCACACTCACACACACACACTGTCCACACTCACACACACACTGTCCACACTCTCATACACACTGTCCTCACACACACACTGTCCTCACACACACTGTCCACACTCTCACACACACTGCCCACACTCACACACACACTGTCCACACTCACACTCACAATGTCCACACTCTCACACACACTGTCCACACTCTCACACTGTCCACACTCACACTGTCCACACTCACACTGTCCACACTCTCATGCACTGTTCGCACTCACACACACAGTCCACACTCACACACACTGTCCACACTCATACACACTGTCGAAACTCACACACACACTGTCCACACTCTTCAGACACTATCCACACTCAAACACACACTATCCACACTCACACACAAACTGTCCACATTCACAAACACTGTCACACTCAACGCACACACTATCCACACTCACACACACACTATCCACACTCACGCACACACAGTCCACACTCACACACACTTTCCACATTCACACACACTGTCCACACTCACACACACACTTTCCACATTCACACACACTGTCCACACTCACACACACATGGTCCACACTCACACACACACACACACTGTCCACACTATCACACACACACTGTCCACAATCTCACACACACTGTCCACACTCACACACACACACTGTCCACACTCTCACACTCTGTCCACACACACAAACTTTCCACATTCACACACACACTGTCCACACTCACACACACTGTCCACACACGCACACACACTGTCCACAATCTCACACACACTGTCCACACTCACACATACACACTGTCCACACTCACACACGCACACTGTCCACACTGACACACACACTGTCCACACTCACACACACTGTCCACACACACACACTGTCCACACTCAGACACACACTGTCCACAATCTCACACACACTGTCCACACTCACACGTACACCCTATCGACACTCACACACGCACACTGTCCACACTCACACACACAGACACACACACACACTGTCCACACTCACGCACACACTGTCCACACTCTCACACACACTGTCCACACTCACAAACACACTGTCCACACTCTCTCACACACTGTCCACACTCACACACACACACACACACACACTGTCCACACTCACACACACACTGTCCACACTCTCACACACACTCTCCACACACACACACTGTCCACACTCACACAGACACTGTCCACACTCACACACACACTGTCCACACTCACACACACACTGTCCACACTCACACACACTGTCCACACTCACACACACTGTCCACACTAACACACACTGTCCACACTCAAACACACTGTCCACACTCTCACACACACAGTCCACACTCACACACACTGTCCACACATACACACACTGTCCACATTCACACACACACTGTCATACTCACGCACACACTATCCAAATTCACACATACTGTCCACACTCGCACACACTCTATCCACGCTCTCACACGCACACTGCCCACACTCACGCACACACTATCCACACTCAGACACACACTATCGACACTCACACACACACTGTCCACACCCACACAGACACTGTCCACACTCTCACACACTGTCCACACTTACACACACTGTCCACACTCACACACACACTGTCCACACTCACACTTACTGTCCACACTCACACACACTGTCCACACTCACTCACAAACACTGTCCACACTCACACACACACTGTCCACACTCACACACACACTGTCCACACTCACACACACAATATCCACACTCACACACACACTATGCACACTCACGCACACACAGTCCACACTCACACACGCACTTTCCACATTCACACACACTGTCCACACTCACACACACACTTTCCACATTCACACACACTGTCCACACTCACACATACACGGTCCACACTCAAACACACACACACTGTCCACACTCTCACACACACTGTCCACACTTACTCACACTGTCCACACTCTCAAACACTGTCCACACACACAAACTGTCCACACTCTCACACACTGTCCACACTTACACACACTGTCCACACTCACACACACACTGTCCACACTCACACTTACTGTCCACACTCACACACACTGTCCACACTCACTCACAAACACTGTCCACACTCACACACACACTGTCCACACTCACACACACACTGTCCACACTCTCACACACAATATCCACACTCACACACACACTATGCACACTCACGCACACACAGTCCACACTCACACACGCACTTTCCACATTCACACACACTGTCCACACTCACACACACACTTTCCACATTCACACACACTGTCCACACTCACACACACTGTCCACACTTGCACACACACTGTCCACAATCTCACACACACTGTCCACACCCACACATACACACTGTCCACACTCACACACACACTGTCCACACTCGCACACACACTGTCCACAATCTCACACACACTGTCCACACTCACAAATACACACTGTCCACACTCACACACGCACACTGTCCACACTCACACACACACTGTCCACACTCACACACACACTGTCCACACACACACACACTGTCCACACACACATACTGTCCACAATCACACACACACTGTCCACACTCACACACACACTGTCCACACTCTCACACACACTGTCCACATCACACACACTGTCCACACACACACACACAGTCCACACTCACACAGACACTGTCCACACTCACACACACTCTGTCCCCACTCTCACACACACTGTCCACACTCACACACACTGTCCACACTCATACACACTGTCCACACTCAAACACACACTGTCCACACTCACACACTCACTGTCCACACTCACACACACACTGTCCACACTCACACACTCACTGTCCGCACTCTCATACACACTGTCCACACACACACACACTGTCCACATTCACACACACTCTATCCACGCTCTCACATGCACACTGCCCACACTCACGCACACACTATCCACACTCACACACACACTGTCCACACTCTCACACACTATCCACACTCACACACACACTGTCCACACTCTCACACACTGCCCACACTCACACACACTGTCCACACTCACACACACACTGTCCACACTCACACCCACACTGTCCACACTCTCACACACACTATCCACACTCACACACAAACTGTCCACATTCACACACACTGTCACACTCACGCACACACTATCCACACTCACACACACACTATCCACACTCACACACACACTGTCCACACTCACACACACACACTGTCCACACTCACACACACACTGTCCACACTCTCATACACACTGTCCTCACACACACACTGTCCTCACACACACTGTCCACACTCTCACACACACTGCCCACACTCACACACACACTGTCCACACTCACACTCACAATGTCCACACTCTCACACACACTGTCCACACTCTCACACTGTCCACACTCACACTGTCCACACTCACACTGTCCACACTCTCTCATGCACTGTTCGCACTCACACACACAGTCCACACTCACACACACTGTCCACACTCATACACACTGTCGAAACTCACACACACACTGTCCACACTCTTCAGACACTATCCACACTCAAACACACACTATCCACACTCACACACAAACTGTCCACATTCACAAACACTGTCACACTCACGCACACACTATCCACACTCACACACACACTATCCACACTCACGCACACACAGTCCACACTCACACACACTTTCCACATTCACACACACTGTCCACACTCACACACACACTTTCCACATTCACACACACTGTCCACACTCACACACACACGGTCCACACTCACACACACACACACACTGTCCACACTATCACACACACACTGTCCACAATCTCACACACACTGTCCACACTCACACACACACACTGTCCACACTCTCACACTCTGTCCACACACACAAACTTTCCACATTCACACACACACTGTCCACACTCACACACACTGTCCACACACGCACACACACTGTCCACAATCACACACACTGTCCACACTCACACATACACACTGTCCACACTCACACACGCACACTGTCCACACTGACACACACACTGTCCACACTCACACACACTGTCCACACACACACACTGTCCACACTCAGACACACACTGTCCACAATCTCACACACACTGTCCACACTCACACGTACACCCTATCGACACTCACACACGCACACTGTCCACACTCACACACACAGACACACACACACACTGTCCACACTCACGCACACACTGTCCACACTCTCACACACACTGTCCACACTCACAAACACACTGTCCACACTCTCTCACACACTGTCCACACTCACACACCCTGTCCACACTCACACACACTGTCCACACTCACACACACTGTCCACACTCAAACACTCTGTCCACACTCTCACATACACTGTCCATACTCACACACACTGTCCACACTCACACACACACTGTTCGCACTCACGCACACACTGTCCAAATTCAAACATACTGTCCACACTCGCACACACTATCCACACACACACACACACTATCGACACTCACACACACACTGTCCACACCCACACACACACTGTCCACACTCTCACACACTGTCCACACTTACACACACTGTCCACACTCACACACACACTGTCCACACTCACACTCACTGTCCACACTCACACACACTGTCCACACTCACTCACACACACTGTCCACACTCACACACACAGTCCACACTCACACACACACTGTCCACACTCTCACACACACTATCCACACTCACACACAAACTGTCCACATTCACACACACACTGTCACACTCACGCACATACTATCCGCACTCACACACACACTATCCACACTCACGCACACACAGTCCACACTCAAACTCACTTTCCACTCACACACACACGGTCCACACTCAAACACACACACTGTCCACACTATCACACACACACTGTCCACACTCTCACACACACTGTCCACACTCGCACACACACTGTTCACAATCTCACACACACCGTCCACACTCACACATACACATTGTCCACACTCACACACGCACATTGTCCACACTCACACACACACACACACACACTGTCCATACTCACACACACACTGTCCACACTCTCACACACACTGTCCAAACTCACACACACTGTCCACACACACACACACTGTCCACACTCACAGACACTGTCCACACTCACACACACACTGTCCACACTCTCACACACACTGTCCACACTCACACACACTGTCCACACTCACACACACTGTCCACACTCACACACACTTTCCACACTCACACACACTGTCCACACATACACACACTGTCCACATTCACACACACACTGTCATACTCACGCACACACTATCCAAATTCACACATACTGTACACTCTCGCACACACTCTATCCACGCACACTGCCCACACTAACGCACACACTATACCACACTCACACACACACTATCGACACTCACACACACACTGTCCACACCCACACACACACTGTCCACACTCTCACACACTGTCCACACTTACACACACTGTCCACACTCACACACACACTGTCCACACTCACACTCACTCTCCACACTCACACACACTGTCCACACTCACTCACACACACTGTCCACACTCACACACACACTGTCTACACTCACACACACACTGTCCACATTCACACACACTGTCACACTCACGCACACACTATCAACACTCACACACACACTATCCACACTCACACACACACTATGCGCACTCACGCACACACAGTCCACACTCACACACGCACTTTCCACATTCACACACACTGTCCACACTCACACACACACTTTCTACTTTCACACACACTGTCCACACTCACACACACACGGTCCACACTCAAACACACACACTGTCCACACTCTCACACACACTGTCCACACTTACTCACACTGTCCACACTCTCACACACTGTCCACACACACAAACTTTCCACACTCACACACACACTGTCCACACTCACACACACTGCCCACACTTGTACACACACTGTCCACAATCTCACACACACTGTCCACACTCACACATACACACTGTCCACACTCACACACACACTGTCCACACTCGCACACACACTGTCCACAATCTCACACACACTGTCCACACTCACACATACACACTGTCCACACTCACACACGCACACTGTCCACACTCACACACACACTGTCCACACTCACACACACACTGTCCACACACACACACTGTCCACACTCACACACACACTGTCCACACTCACACACACACTGTCCACACTCTCACACACACTGTCCACATCACACACACTGTCCACACACACACAGTCCACACTCACACAGACACTGTCCACACTCACACACACACTGTCCCCACTCTCACACACACTGTCCACACTCACACACACTGTCCACACTCACACACACTGTCCACACTCAAACACACACTGTCCACACTCACACACTCACTGTCCACACTCACACACACACTGTCCACACTCACACACTCACTGTCCACACTCTCACACACACTGTCCACACACACACACACTGTCCACATTCACACACACTCTATCCACGCTCTCACATGCACACTGCCCACACTCACGCACACACTATCCACACTCACACACACACTGTCCACACTCTCACACACTATCCACACTCACACACACACTGTCCACACTCTCACACACTGCCCACACTCACACACACTGTCCACACTCACACACACTGTCCACACTCTCTCACACACACACTGCCCACACTCACACACACACTGTCCACACTCACACACACTGTCCACACTCTCTCACGCACTGTCCACACACACACACACACACACACTGTCCACACACACTGTCCACATTCACACACACTGTCCACACTCACACACACTGTCCATACTCACACAGACACACTGTCTACACACAGACACTGTCCACACACATTCACACACACTGTCCACACTCACACACACACTGTCACACTCACGCACACACTATCCACAATCTCGCACACACTGTCCACACTCTCACACACACACTGTCCACACTCACACACACACTGTCCACACACTCTCACACACACTGTCCACACTCACACACACACTGTCCACACTCACACACACTCTCTTTCCACACACTCACACACACACTGTCCACACACTCACAAACACACTGTCCACATTCACACACACTGTCCAAACTCACACACACACACTGTACACACTCACACACACACTGTCCACAATCTCGCACACACTGTCCACACTCTCACACACACTGTCCACACTCACACACACACTGTCCACACTCACACACACATACTGTCCACTCTCATCACACACTATCCACACTCACACACACACACTGTCCACTCTCATCACACACTATCCACACTCACACACACACTCACCACATTCACACACACTGTCACACTCCGGCACACACTATCTACAATCTCACACACACTGTCCACACTCTCACACACACACTGTCCACACTCGCACACACACTGTCGACAATCTCACACACACTGTCCACACTCACACATATGCACTGTCCACACTCACACACGCACACTGAGCCCACTCACACACTCACACGCACACTGTCCACACTCACACACACACTGTCCACACTCACACACACACTGTCCACACTCACACACACACTGTCCACACTCACGCACACATTATCCACACTCTCACACACACTATCCACATTCACACACACTGTCACAATCATGCACACACTATCCACAATCTCACACACACTGTCCACACTCTCTCACACACACACTGTCCACACTCACACACACACAGTCCATACTCTCACACATATTGTCCACACTCACACACACTATCCACACTCACACACAAACTATCCATACACACACACACTGTCCACACTCACACTGTCCACAATCTCACACACAATATCCACACTCACACACAAACTATCCATACCCACACACACTGTCCACACTCTCTCACACACTGTCCACAATCTCACACACACTATCCACACTCTCACACACACTGTCCACATTCACACACACTGTGCACATTCACAAACACTGTCACAATCATGCACACACTATCCACGCTCACACACACACTGTCCACACTCACACACACACTGTCCACACACACACACACTGTCCACACACACACACTGTCCACACTCACACACACACTGTCCACACTCACACACACACTGTCCACACTCTCACACACACTGTCCACATCACACACACTGTCCACACACACACACAGTCCACACTCACACAGACACTGTCCACACTCACACACACACTGTCCCCACTCTCACACACACTGTCCACACTCACACACACTGTCCACACTCACACACACTGTCCACACTCAAACACACACTGTCCACACTCACACACTCACTGTCCACACTCACACACACACTGTCCACACTCACACACTCACTGTCCACACTCTCACACACACTATCCACACACACACACACTGTCCACATTCACACACACTCTATCCACGCTCTCACATGCACACTGCCCACACTCACGTACACACTATCCACACTCACACACACACTGTCCACACTCTCACACACTATCCACACTCACACACACACTGTCCACACTCTCACACACTATCCACACTCACACACACACTGTCCACACTCTCACAAACTGCCCACACTCACACACACTGTCCACACTCACACACACACTGTCCACACTCTCTCACACACACACTGCCCACACTCACACACACACTGTCCACACTCACACACACTGTCCACACTCTCTCACGCACTGTCCACACACACACACACACACTGTCCACACACACTGTCCACATTCACACACACTGTCCACACTCACACACACTGTCCATACTCACAAGGACACACTGTCTACACACAGACACTGTCCACACACATTCACACACACTGTCCACACTCACACACACACACTGTCACACTCACGCACACACTATCCACAATCTCGCACACACTGTCCACACTCTCACACACACACTGTCCACACTCACACACACACTGTCTACACACTCTCACACACACTGTCCACACTCACACTGTCCACACTCTCACACACACTGTCCACACTCACACACACACTGTCCACACTCACACACACACTCTTTCCACACACTCACACACACACTGTCCACACACTCACACACACACTGTCCACATTCACACACACTGTCCACACTCTCACACACACTGTCCACACTCACACACACACTGTCCACACTCATACACACATACTGTCCACTCTCATCACACACTATCCACACTCACACACACACACTGTCCACTCTCATCACACACTATCCACACTCACACACACACTCACCACATTCACACACACTGTCACACTCCGGCACACACTATCTACAATCTCACACACACTGTCCACACTCTCACACACACACTGTCCACAATCGCACACACACTGTCGACAATCTCACACACACTGTCCACACTCACACATACGCACTGTCCACACTCACACACGCACACTGAGCCCACTCACACACTCACACGCACACTGTCCACACTCACACACACACTGTCCACACTCACACACACACTGTCCACACTCTCACATACTGTCCACACACACACACACTGTCCACATTCACACATATTTTCACACTCACGCACACACTATCCAAATGCACACATACTGTCCACACTCACGCACACACTATCCAAATGCATACATACTGTCCACACTCACGCACACACTATCCACATTCACACACACTGAGCACATTCACACACACTGTCACAATCATGCACAAACTATCCATACCCACACACACTGTCCACACTCTCTCACACACTGTCCACAATCTCACACACACTATCCACACTCTCACACACACTGTCCACATTCACACACACTGTGCACATTCACAAACACTGTCACAATCATGCACACACTATCCACACTCACACACACACTGTCCACACTCACACACACACTGTCCTCACACACACACACACACTGTGCACATTCACACACACACTGTCCACACTCACACACACACTGTCCACATTCACACACACTGATGACACACACACACGCACACTATCGACACTCACACACACACTGTCCACATTCACACACACTGATCACACTCACACACACGCACACTATCGACACTCACACACACACTGTCCACATTCACACACACTGTCCACACTCACACACACTGTACACACTCACACACACACGGTCCACACTCACACACACACTGTCCACACTCACACACACACTGTGCACATTCACACACACACTGTCCGCACTCACACACACACTATCCACACTCACACACAGACTGTCCACACTCACACACAAACTGCAAACACTCACACATACAGGGTCCACACTCACACACACACTGTCCACACTCACACACACACTGTCCACGGTCACACACACTCTCTTTCCACACACTCACACACACACTGTCCACACACTCACAAACACACTGTCCACATTCACACACACTGTCCAAACTCACACACACACACTGTACACACTCACACACACACTGTCCACAATCTCGCACACAGTGTCCACACTCTCACACACACTGTCCACACTCACACACACACTGTCCACACTCACACACACATACTGTCCACTCTCATCACACACTTTCCACACTCACACACACACACTGTCCACTCTCATCACACACTATCCACACTCACACACACACTCACCACATTCACACACACTGTCACACTCCGGCACACACTATCTACAATCTCACACACACTGTCCACACTCTCACACACACACTGTCCACACTCGCACACACACTGTCGACAATCTCACACACACTGTCCACACTCACACATACGCACTGTCCACACTCACACACGCACACTGAGCCCACTCACACACTCACACGCACACTGTCCACACTCACACACACACTGTCCACACTCACACACACACTGTCCACACTCACACACACACTGTCCACACTCACGCACACATTATCCACACTCTCACACACACTACCCACATTCACACACACTGTCACAATCATGCACACACTATCCACAATCTCACACACACTGTCCACACTCTCTCACACACACACTGTCCACACTCGCGCACACACAGTCCATACTCTCACACATATTGTCCACACTCACACACACTATCCACACTCACACACAAACTATCCATACACACACACACTGTCCACACTCACACTGTCCACAATCTCACACACAATATCCACACTCACACACAAACTATCCATACCCACACACACTGTCCACACTCTCTCACACACTGTCCACAATCTCACACACACTATCCACACTCTCACACACACTGTCCACATTCACACACACTGTGCACATTCACAAACACTGTCACAATCATGCACACACTATCCACGCTCACACACACACTGTCCACACTCACAAACACACTGTCCACACACACACACACTGTCCACACACACACACACTGTCCACACTCACACACACACTGTCCACACTCACACACACACTGTCCACACTCTCACATACACTGTCCACATCACACACACTGTCCACACACACACACAGTCCACACTCACACAGACACTGTCCACACTCACACACACACTGTCCCCACTCTCACACACACTGTCCACACTCACACACACTGTCCACACTCACACACACTGTCCACACTCAAACACACACTGTCCACACTCACACACTCACTGTCCACACTCACACACACACTGTCCACACTCACACACTCACTGTCCACACTCTCACACACACTATCCACACACACACACACTGTCCACATTCACACACACTCTATCCACGCTCTCACATGCACACTGCCCACACTCACGCACACACTATCCACACTCACACACACACTGTCCACACTCTCACACACTATCCACACTCACACACACACTGTCCACACTCTCACACACTATCCACACTCACACACACATTGTCCACACTCTCACAAACTGCCCACGCTGACACACACTGTCCACACTCACACACACACTGTCCACACTCTCTCACACACACACTGCCCACACTCACACACACACTGTCCACACTCACACACACTGTCCACACTCTCTCACGCACTGTCCACACAGACACACACACACTGTCCACACACACTGTCCACATTCACACACACTGTCCACACTCACACACACTGTCCATACTCACAAGGACACACTGTCTACACACAGACACTGTCCACACACATTCACACACACTGTCCACACTCACACACACACTGTCACACTCACGCACACACTATCCACAATCTCGCACACACTGTCCACACTCTCACACACACACTGTCCACACTCACACACACACTGTCCACACACTCTCACACACACTGTCCACACTCACACTGTCCACACTCTCACA
Organism: Scyliorhinus torazame; assembly: GCF_047496885.1. NCBI lineage: Eukaryota > Metazoa > Chordata > Chondrichthyes > Carcharhiniformes > Scyliorhinidae > Scyliorhinus > Scyliorhinus torazame. The sequence continues at coordinate 417,846,562 of NC_092707.1, forward strand.
CACACTGTCCACACTCACACACACACTGTCCACACTCACACACACACTCTTTCCACACACTCTGTCCACACACTCACACACACACTGTCCACATTCACACACACTGTCCAAACTCACACACACACACACTGTACACACTCACACACACACTGTCCACACTCACACACACACTGTCCACACTCACACACACATACTGTCCACTCTCATCACACACTATCCACACTCACACACACACACTGTCCACTCTCATCACACACTATCCACACTCACACACACACTCACCACATTCACACACACTGTCACACTCCGGCACACACTATCTACAATCTCACACACACTGTCCACACTCTCACACACACACTGTCCACAATCGCGCACACACTGTCGACAATCTCACACACACTGTCCACACTCACACATACGCACTGTCCACACTCACACACGCACACTGAGCCCACTCACACACTCACACGCACACTGTCCACACTCACACACACACTGTCCACACTCACACACACACTGTCCACACTCACACACACACTGTCCACACTCTCACATACTGTCCACACACACACACACTGTCCACATTCACACATATTTTCACACTCACGCACACACTATCCAAATGCACACATACTGTCCACACTCACGCACACACTATCCAAATGCATACATACTGTCCACACTCACGCACACACTATCCACATTCACACACACTGAGCAAATTCACACACACTGTCACAATCATGCACACACTATCCACAATCTCACACACACTGTCCACACTCTCTCACACACACACTGTCCACACTCGCGCACACACAGTCCATACTCTCACACATATTGTCCACACTCACACACACTATCCACACTCACACACAAACTATCCATACACACACACACTGTCCACACTCACACTGTCCACAATCTCACACACAATATCCACACTCACACACAAACTATCCATACCCACACACACTGTCCACACTCTCTCACACACTGTCCACAATCTCACACACACTATCCACACTCTCACACACACTGTCCACATTCACACACACTGTGCACATTCACAAACACTGTCACAATCATGCACACACTATCCACACTCACACACACACTGTCCACACTCACACACACACTGTCCTCACACACACACACACACTGTGCACATTCACACACACACTGTCCACACTCACACACACACTGTCCACATTCACACACACTGATGACACACACACACGCACACTATCGACACTCACACACACACTGTCCACATTCACACACACTGATCACACTCACACACACGCACACTATCGACACTCATACACACACTGTCCACATTCACACACACTGTCCACACTCACACACACTGTACACACTCACACACACACGGTCCACACTCACACACACACTGTCCACACTCACACACACACTGTCCACACTCACACACACACTATCCACACTCACACACAGACTGTCCACACTCACACACAAACTGCAAACACTCACACATACAGGGTCCACACTCACACACACACTGTCCACACTCACACACACACTGTCCACATTCACACACACTGATGACACACACACATGCACACTATCGACACTCACACACACACTGTCCACATTCACACACACTGATCACACTCACACACACGCACACTATCGACACTCACACACACACTGTCCACATTCACACACACTGTCCACACTCACACACACTGTACACACTCACACACACACGGTCCACACTCACACACACACTGTCCACACTCACACACACACTGTGCACATTCACACACACACTGTCCACACTCACACACACACTATCCACACTCACACACAGACTGTCCACACTCACACACAAACTGCAAACACTCACACATACAGGGTCCACACTCACACACACACTGTCCACACTCACACACACACTGTCCACATTCACACACACTGATGACACACACACATGCACACTAGCGACACTCACACACACACTGTCCACATTCACACACACTGATCACACTCACACACACGCACACTATCGACACTCACGCACACACTGTCCACATTCACACACACTGTCCACACTCACACACACTGTCCACACTCACACACACAGGGTCCACACTCACACACACACTGTCCACACTCACACACACACTGTCCACACTCACACACACTGTCCGCACTCACACACACACTGTCCACATTCACACACACTGATGACACACACACACGCACACTATCGACACACACACACACGGTCCTCACTCACACACACACTGTCCACACTCTCACACACACTATCCACAATCTCACACACTCTGTCCACATTCACACACACTGTGAACATTCACACACACTGTCACAATCACGCACACACTATCCACACTCACACACACACTGTCCACAGTCACACACACACTGTCCACAAACTCTCACACACACTGTCCACAGTATCACACACACTGTCCACACTCACACACACACTGTCCACACTCACACACACACTGTCCACACTCACACACACACTGTCCTCACTCACACACACACTGTCCACGTTCACACACACACACACACTGTCCACAGTCACACACACACTGATCACACACACACACGCACACTATCGACACTCACACACACACTGTCCACATTCACACACACTGATCACACTCACACACACGCACACTATCGCCACTCACACACACACTGTCCACATTCACACACACTGTCCACACTCACACACACTGCTAACACTCACACACGCACACTGTCCACACTCACACACACACGGTCCACACTCACACACACACTGTCCACACTCACACGCACACTATCTACACTCACACACACACTGTCCACGCTCACACACACTGTCCGCACTCACACACACATTTTCTACAATCACACACACACTGTCCACACTCACACACACACTGTCCACACACACTGTCCACTCTCACACACACACTGTCCACACTCTCAAACACTAGCCACACTCACACGCACACTATCTACACTCATACACTCACTGTCCAAACTCACACACACACTGTGCACATTCACACACACACTGTCCACACTCACACACACACTATCCACACTCACACACAGACTGTCCACACTCACACACAAACTGCAAACACTCACACATACAGGGTCCACACTCACACACACACTGTCCACACTCACACACACACTGTCCACATTCACACACACTGATGACACACACACATGCACACTATCGACACTCACACACACACTGTCCACATTCACACACACTGATCACACTCACACACACGCACACTATCGACACTCACACACACACTGTCCACATTCACACACACTGTCCACACTCACACGCACTGTCCACACTCACACACACAGGGTCCACACTCACACACACACTGTCCACACTCACACACACACTGTCCACACTCACACACACTGTCCGCAGTCACACACACACTGTCCACATTCACACACACTGATGACACACACACACGCACACTATCGACACTCACACACACACGGTCCTCACTCACACACACACTGTCCACACTCTCACACACTATCCAAACTCACATGCACACTATCTATACTCACACACACACTGTCCACACTCACACACACTGTCCACACTCACACACACATTTTCCACAATCTCACACACACTGTCCACACTCACACACACAGTCCACACTCACACACACACTGTCCAAACTCACACACACATTGTCCACACTCACACACACACTGTCCACACTCTCACACACACTGTCCACACTCACACACACTGTCCACACTCACACACACACTGTCCACACTCATACACACTGTCCACACTCACATACACTGTCCACACTCGCACACAAACTGTCCACACTCACACACACACTGTCCACACTCTCACACACAGTGTCCACACTCACACACACAATGTCCAAACTCACACACACACTGTCCACCCTCACACACACACACTGTCCACACTCACACACACTGTCCACACTCTCACACACACTGTCCTCACACACACTGTCCTCACACAAACTGTCCACCCTCTCACACACACTGTCCACACTCACACACACACTGTCCATACTTTTCACACACTGTCCACACTCTCACACACACTGCCCACACACTCACACTCACACACACACTGTCCACACTGACACACACACTGTCCACACACACTGTCCACACTCTCACACACTGTCCACACTCAAACACACACTGTCCACACTCACACGCACTGTCCACACACACACACACACTGTCCACAGTCACACACACACTGATCACACACACACACGCACACTATCGACACTCACACACACACTGTCCACATTCACACACACTGATCACACTCACACACACGCACACTATCGCCACTCACACACACACTGTCCACATTCACACACACTGTCCACACTCACACACACTGCTAACACTCACACACGCACACTGTCCACACTCACACACACACGGTCCACACTCACACACACACTGTCCACACTCACACGCACACTATCTACACTCACACACACACTGTCCACGCTCACACACACTGTCCGCACTCACACACACATTTTCTACAATCAGACACACACTGTCCACACTCACACACACACTGTCCACACACACTGTCCACTCTCACACACACACTGTCCACACTCTCAAACACTAGCCACACTCACACGCACACTATCTACACTCATACACTCACTGTCCAAACTCACACACACACTGTGCACATTCACACACACACTGTCCACACTCACACACACACTATCCACACTCACACACAGACTGTCCACACTCACACACAAACTGCAAACACTCACACATACAGGGTCCACACTCACACGCACACTATCGACACTCACACACACACTGTCCACATTCACACACACTGATGACACACACACATGCACACTATCGACACTCACACACACACTGTCCACATTCACACACACTGATCACACTCACACACACGCACACTATCGACATTCACACACACACTGTCCACATTCACACACACTGTCCACACTCACACACACTGTCCACACTCACACACACAGGGTCCACACTCACACACACACTGTCCACACTCACACACACACTGTCCACACTCACACACACTGTCCGCAGTCACACACACACTGTCCACATTCACACACACTGATGACACACACACACGCACACTATCGACACTCACACACACACCGTCCTCACTCACACACACACTGTCCACACTCTCACACACTATCCAAACTCACATGCACACTATCTATACTCACACACACACTGTCCACACTCACACACACTGTCCACACTCACACACACATTTTCCACAATCTCACACACACTGTCCACACTCACACACACAGTCCACACTCACACACACACTGTCCAAACTCACACACACATTGTCCACACTCACACACACACTGTCCACACTCTCACACACACTGTCCACACTCACACACACTGTCCACACTCACACACACACTGTCCACACTCATACACACTGTCCACACTCACATACACTGTCCACACTCGCACACAAACTGTCCACACTCACACACACACTGTCCACACTCTCACACACAGTGTCCACACTCACACACACAATGTCCAAACTCACACACACACTGTCCACCCTCACACACACACACTGTCCACACTCACACACACTGTCCACACTCTCACACACACTGTCCTCACACACACACACTGTCCTCACACAAACTATCCACCCTCTCACACACACTGTCCACACTCACACACACACTGTCCATACTTTTCACACACTGTCCACACTCTCACACACACTGCCCACACACTCACACTCACACACACACTGTCCACACTGACACACACACTGTCCACACACACTGTCCACACTCTCACACACTGTCCACACTCAAACACATACTGTCCACACTCACACGCACTGTCCACACTCACACACACACTGTCCACACTCACACACACACTGTCCACACTCACACACACACTGCCAAACTCACACGCACTGTCCACACTCACACAGACTGTCCACACTCTCACACACTGTCCACACTCACACACACACTGTCCACACTCACACACACACTGTCCGCACTCGCACACACACTGTCGACAATCTCACACACACTGTTCACACTCACACATACGCACTGTCCACACACACACACGCACACTGAGCCCACTCTCACCCTCACACGCACACTGTCCACACTCACACACACACTGTCCTCACTCACACACACTGATGACACACACACATGCACACTATCGACACTCACACACACACTGTCCACATTCACACACACTGATCACACTCACACACACGCACACTATCGACACTCACACACACACTGTCCACATTCACACACACTGTCCACACTCACACGCACTGTCCACACTCACACACACAGGGTCCACACTCACACACACACTGTCCACACTCACACACACACTGTCCACACTCACACACACTGTCCGCAGTCACACACACACTGTCCACATTCACACACACTGATGACACACACACACGCACACTATCGACACTCACACACACACGGTCCTCACTCACACACACACTGTCCACACTCTCACACACTATCCAAACTCACATGCACACTATCTATACTCACACACACACTGTCCACACTCACACACACTGTCCACACTCACACACACATTTTCCACAATCTCACACACACTGTCCACACTCACACACACAGTCCACACTCACACACACACTGTCCAAACTCACACACACATTGTCCACACTCACACACACACTGTCCACACTCTCACACACACTGTCCACACTCACACACACTGTCCACACTCACACACACACTGTCCACACTCATACACACTGTCCACACTCACATACACTGTCCACACTCGCACACAAACTGTCCACACTCACACACACACTGTCCACACTCTCACACACAGTGTCCACACTCACACACACAATGTCCAAACTCACACACACACTGTCCACCCTCACACACACACACTGTCCACACTCACACACACTGTCCACACTCTCACACACACTGTCCTCACACACACACACTGTCCTCACACAAACTGTCCACCCTCTCACACACACTGTCCACACTCACACACACACTGTCCATACTTTTCACACACTGTCCACACTCTCACACACACTGCCCACACACTCACACTCACACACACACTGTCCACACTGACACACACACTGTCCACACACACTGTCCACACTCTCACACACTGTCCACACTCAAACACACACTGTCCACACTCACACGCACTGTCCACACACACACACACACTGTCCACAGTCACACACACACTGATCACACACACACACGCACACTATCGACACTCACACACACACTGTCCACATTCACACACACTGATCACACTCACACACACGCACACTATCGCCACTCACACACACACTGTCCACATTCACACACACTGTCCACACTCACACACACTGCTAACACTCACACACGCACACTGTCCACACTCACACACACACGGTCCACACTCACACACACACTGTCCACACTCACACGCACACTATCTACACTCACACACACACTGTCCACGCTCACACACACTGTCCGCACTCACACACACATTTTCTACAATCACACACACACTGTCCACACTCACACACACACTGTCCACACACACTGTCCACTCTCACACACACACTGTCCACACTCTCAAACACTAGCCACACTCACACGCACACTATCTACACTCATACACTCACTGTCCAAACTCACACACACACTGTGCACATTCACACACACACTGTCCACACTCACACACACACTATCCACACTCACACACAGACTGTCCACACTCACACACAAACTGCAAACACTCACACATACAGGGTCCACACTCACACGCACACTATCGACACTCACACACACACTGTCCACATTCACACACACTGATGACACACACACATGCACACTATCGACACTCACACACACACTGTCCACATTCACACACACTGATCACACTCACACACACGCACACTATCGACATTCACACACACACTGTCCACATTCACACACACTGTCCACACTCACACACACTGTCCACACTCACACACACAGGGTCCACACTCACACACACACTGTCCACACTCACACACACACTGTCCACACTCACACACACTGTCCGCAGTCACACACACACTGTCCACATTCACACACACTGATGACACACACACACGCACACTATCGACACTCACACACACACCGTCCTCACTCACACACACACTGTCCACACTCTCACACACTATCCAAACTCACATGCACACTATCTATACTCACACACACACTGTCCACACTCACACACACTGTCCACACTCACACACACATTTTCCACAATCTCACACACACTGTCCACACTCACACACACAGTCCACACTCACACACACACTGTCCAAACTCACACACACATTGTCCACACTCACACACACACTGTCCACACTCTCACACACACTGTCCACACTCACACACACTGTCCACACTCACACACACACTGTCCACACTCATACACACTGTCCACACTCACATACACTGTGCACACTCGCACACAAACTGTCCACACTCACACACACACTGTCCACACTCTCACACACAGTGTCCACACTCACACACACAATGTCCAAACTCACACACACACTGTCCACCCTCACACACACACACTGTCCACACTCACACACACTGTCCACACTCTCACACACACTGTCCTCACACACACACACTGTCCTCACACAAACTATCCACCCTCTCACACACACTGTCCACACTCACACACACACTGTCCATACTTTTCACACACTGTCCACACTCTCACACACACTGCCCACACACTCACACTCACACACACACTGTCCACACTGACACACACACTGTCCACACACACTGTCCACACTCTCACACACTGTCCACACTCAAACACATACTGTCCACACTCACACGCACTGTCCACACTCACACACACACTGTCCACACTCACACACACACTGTCCACACTCACACACACACTGCCAAACTCACACGCACTGTCCACACTCACACAGACTGTCCACACTCTCACACACTGTCCACACTCACACACACACTGTCCACACTCACACACACACTGTCCGCACTCGCACACACACTGTCGACAATCTCACACACACTGTTCACACTCACACATACGCACTGTCCACACACACACACGCACACTGAGCCCACTCTCACCCTCACACGCACACTGTCCACACTCACACACACACTGTCCTCACTCACACACACTGTCCACACTCACACACACACTGTCCACACTCTCACATACTGTCCACACACACACACACACTGTCCACATTCACACATACTGTCACACTCACGCACACATTATCCAAATGCACACATACTGTCCAAACTCACACTCACACTGTCACACATTCACACACACTATCCACACTCTCACACACACTATCCACACTCTCACACACACTGTCCACATTCACACACACTGTGCACATTCACACACACAGTCACAATCATGCACACACTATCCACACTCACACACACACTGTCCACACTCACACACACACTCTCCACTCTCTCACACACTGTCCACACTGACACACACACTGTCCACACTCACACACACACTGTCCACACTATCCACTCTCACACTTACACTATCCATACACACAGACAATGTCCACACTCAAACACACACTATCCACACTCACACACACACTGTCCACAGTCACACACACACTGTCCACAAACTCTCACACACACTGTCCACAGTATCACACACACTGTCCACACTCACACACACACTGTCCACACTCACACACACACTGTCCACACTCACACACACACTGTCCTCACTCACACACACACTGTCCACGTTCGCACACACACACACACACACTGTCCACAGTCACACACACACTGATCACACACACACACGCACACTATCGACACTCACACACACACTGTCCACATTCACACACACTGATCACACTCACACACACGCACACTATCGCCACTCACACACACACTGTCCACATTCACACACACTATCCACACACACACACACTGTCCACAGTCACACACGCACTGTCCACAAACTCTCACACACACTGTCCACAGTATCACACACACTGTCCACACTCACACACACACTGTCCACACTCACACACACACTGTCCACACTCACACACACACTGTCCTCACTCACACACACACTGTCCACGTTCGCACACACACACACACACACTGTCCACAGTCACACACACACTGATCACACACACACACGCACACTATCGACACTCACACACACACTGTCCACATTCACACACACTGATCACATTCACACACACGCACACTATCGCCACTCACACACACACTGTCCACATTCACACACACTGTCCACACTCACACACACTGCTAACACTCACACACGCACACTGTCCACACACACACACACACGGTCCACACTCACACACACACTGTCCACACTCACACGCACACGCACACTATCTACACTCACACACACACTGTCCACGCTCACACACACTGTCCGCACTCACACACACATTTTCTACACTCTCACACACTGTCCACACTTACACACACTGTCCACACTCACACACACACTGTCCACACTCACACTCACTGTCCACACTCACACACGCTGTCCACACTCACTCACACACACTGTCCTCACTCACACACACACTGTCCACACTCACACACACACTGTCCACACTCACACACAAACTGTCCACATTCACACACACTGTCACACTCACGCACACACTAGCCACACTCACACACACACTATCCACACTCACACACACACTATGCACACTCACGCACACACAGTCCACAGTCACACACATACTTTCCACATTCACACACACAGTCCACACTCACACACACACTTTCCACATTCACACACACTGTCCACACTCACACACACACGGTCCACAATCTCACACACACTGTCCACACTCACACACACACTGTCCACACTCTCTCACACACTGTCCACACTCACACACACTGTCCACACTCACACACTGTCCACACTCACACACACTGTCCACACTCAAACACACTGTCCACACTCTCACACACACTGTCCACACTCACAAACACTGTCCACACTCAAACACACTTTCCACACTCTCACACACACTGTCCATACTCACACACACTGTCCACACATACACACACTCTCCACATTCACACACACACTGTCATACTCACGCACACACTATCCAAATTCACACATACTGTCCACACTCTCACACACTATCCACACTCATACACAAACTGTCCACATTCACACACACTGTCACACTCATGCACATACTATCCACACACACACACACACTATCCACACTAACGCACACACAGTCCACACTCACTCACACTTTCCACCTTCACACATACTGTCCACACTCACACACACACTTTCCACATTCACACACACTGTCCACACTCACACACAAACGGTCCACACTCAAACACACACACTGTCCACACTATCACACACACACTGTCCACACTCTCACACACACTTTCCACACTCACACACACACTGTCCACACTCACACACACTGTCCACACTCGCACACACACTGTTCACAATCTCACACACACTGTCCACACTCACACATACACACTGTCCACACTCACACACGCACACTGTCGACACTCACACACACACACACACACACTGTCCACACTCACACACACACTGTTCACACTCTCACACACACTGTCCACACTCACACACACTGTCCACACACGCACACACTGTCCACACTCACACAGACACTGCCCACACTCACACACACTGTCCACACTCTCACACACACTGTCCACACTCACACACACTGTCCACACTCACACACACTGTCCACACTCACACACACTGTCCGCACTCAAACACACTGTCCACACTCTCACACACACTGTCCACACATACACACACTGTCCACATTCACACACACACTTTCCACACTCACACACACACTGTCCACACTCACACACACTGTCCACACTCGCACACACACTGTTCACAATCTCACACACACTGTCCACACTCACACATACACACTGTCCACACTCACACACGCACACTGTCCACACTCACACACACACACACACACACACTGTCCACACTCGCACACACTCTATCCACGCTCTCACACGCACACTGCCCACACTCACGCACACACTATCCACATTCACACACACACTATCGACACTCACACACACACTGTCCACACCCACACACACTGTCCACACTCTCACACACAGTCCACACTTACACACACTGTCCACACTCGCACACACACTGTCCACACTCACACTCACTGTCCACACTCACACACACTGTCCACACTCACACACACACTATCCACACTCACACACACACTATGCACACTCATGCACACACAGTCCACACTCACACACGCACTTTCCACATTCACACACACTGTCCACACTCACACACACACTTTCCACATTCACACACTCTGTCCACACTCACACACACACGGTCCACACTCAAACACACACACTGTCCACACTCTCACACACACTGTCCACACTGTCCACACTCTCACACACTGTCCGCACACACAAGCTTTCCACACTCACACACACACTGTCCACACTCACACACACTGTCCACAGTTGCACACACACTGTCCACAATCTCACACACACTGTCCACACTCATACATACACACTGTCCACACTCACACACACACTGTCAACACTCGCACACACACTGTCCACAATCTCACACACACTGTCCACACTCACACATACACACTGTCCACACTCACACACGCACACTGTCCACACTCACACACACACTGTCCACACTCACACACACACACTGTCCACACACACACACTGTCCACACACACACACTGTCCACGCTCACACACACTGTCCACACTCACACACACACTGTCCACACTCTCACACACACTGTCCACATCACACACACTGTCCACACTCACACACACTGTCCACACTCACACACTGTCCACACTCACACACACTGTCCACACTCAAACACACTGTCCACACTCTCACACACACTGTCCACACTCACAAACACTGTCCACACTCAAACACACTTTCCACACTCTCACACACACTGTCCATACTCACACACACTGTCCACACATACACACACTCTCCACATTCACACACACACTGTCATACTCACGCACACACTATCCAAATTCACACATACTGTCCACACTCACACACTATCCACACTCATACACAAACTGTCCACATTCACACACACTGTCACACTCATGCACATACTATCCACACTCACACACACACTATCCACACTAACGCACACACAGTCCACACTCACTCACACTTTCCACCTTCACACATACTGTCCACACTCACACACACACTTTCCACATTCACACACACTGTCCACACTCACACACAAACGGTCCACACTCAAACACACACACTGTCCACACTATCACACACACACTGTCCACACTCTCACACACACTTTCCACACTCACACACACACTGTCCACACTCACACACACTGTCCACACTCGCACACACACTGTTCACAATCTCACACACACTGTCCACACTCACACATACACACTGTCCACACTCACACACGCACACTGTCGACACTCACACACACACACACACACACACTGTCCACACTCACACACACACTGTTCACACTCTCACACACACTGTCCACACTCACACACACTGTCCACACACGCACACACTGTCCACACTCACACAGACACTGCCCACACTCACACACACTGTCCACACTCTCACACACACTGTCCACACTCACACACACTGTCCACACTCACACACACTGTCCACACTCACACACACTGTCCGCACTCAAACACACTGTCCACACTCTCACACACACTGTCCACACATACACACACTGTCCACATTCACACACACACTTTCCACACTCACACACACACTGTCCACACTCACACACACTGTCCACACTCGCACACACACTGTTCACAATCTCACACACACTGTCCACACTCACACATACACACTGTCCACACTCACACACGCACACTGTCCACACTCACACACACACACACACACACTGTCCACACTCGCACACACTCTATCCACGCTCTCACACGCACACTGCCCACACTCACGCACACACTATCCACATTCACACACACACTATCGACACTCACACACACACTGTCCACACCCACACACACTGTCCACACTCTCACACACAGCCCACACTTACACACACTGTCCACACTCGCACACACACTGTCCACACTCACACTCACTGTCCACACTCACACACACTGTCCACACTCACACACACACTATCCACACTCACACACACACTATGCACACTCACGCACACACAGTCCACACTCACACACGCACTTTCCACATTCACACACACTGTCCACACTCACACACACACTTTCCACATTCACACACTCTGTCCACACTCACACACACACGGTCCACACTCAAACACACACACTGTCCACACTCTCACACACACTGTCCACACTGTCCACACTCTCACACACTGTCCGCACACACAAGCTTTCCACACTCACACACACACTGTCCACACTCACACACACTGTCCACAGTTGCACACACACTGTCCACAATCTCACACACACTGTCCACACTCACACATACACACTGTCCACACTCACACACACACTGTCAACACTCGCACACACACTGTCCACAATCTCACACACACTGTCCACACTCACACATACACACTGTCCACACTCACACACACACTGTCCACACTCACACACACACACTGTCCACACACACACACTGTCCACACACACACACTGTCCACGCTCACACACACTGTCCACACTCACACACACACTGTCCACACTCTCACACACACTGTCCACATCACACACACTGTCCACACACACACACACTGTCCACACTCACACAGACACTGTCCACACTCACACACACACTGTCCCCACTCTCACACACACTGTCCACACTCACACACACTGTCCACACTCAAACATACACTGTCCACACTCACACACTCACTGTCCACACTCTCACACACTCTGTCCACACACACACACACTGTCCACATTCACACACACTCTATCCACGCTCTCACATGCACACTGCCCACACTCACACACACACTATTCACACTCACACACATACTGTCTACACTCTCACACACTATCCACACTCACACACACACTGTCCACACTCTCACACACTGCCCACACTCACACACACTGTCCACACTCACACACACACTGTCCACACTCACACACACTGTCCACACTCTCTCACACACACACTGTCCACACTCACACACACACTGTCCACACTCACACACACTGTCCACACTCTCTCACGCACTGTCCACACACACACACACACACACACTGTCCACACACACTGTCCACATTCACACACACTGTCCACACTGACACACACTGTCCACACTCACACAGACACACTGTCTACACACAGACACTGTTCACACTCACTCACACGCACTGTCCACCCTCACACACACTGTCACACTCACGCACACACTATCCACAATCTCGCACACACTGTCCACACTCACACACACACTGTCCACACTCACACACACACTGTCCACACACTCTCACACACACTGTCCACACTCACACTGTCCACACTCTCACACACACTGTCCACACTCACACACACACTGTCCACACTCACACACACACACTGTCCACACACACACACACTGTCCACACACACACACACACACTGTCCACATTCGCACACACTGTCCAAACTCACACACACACACACTGTACACACTCACACACACACTGTCCACAATCTCGCACACACTGTTCACACTCTCACACATACTGTCCACACTCACACACACACTGTCCACACTCACACACACATACTGTCCACTCACATCACACACTATCCACACTCACACACACACACTGTCCACTCTCATCACACACTATCCACACACGCACTCACCACATTCACACACACTGTCACACTCCCGCACACACTATCTACAATCTCACACACACTGTCCACACTCACACACACTGTCCACACTCGCACACACACTGTTCACAATCTCACACACACTGTCCACACTCACACATACACACTGTCCACACTCACACACGCACACTGTCCACACTCACACACACACACACACACACACACTGTCCACACTCGCACACACTCTATCCACGCTCTCACACGCACACTGCCCACACTCACACACACACTATCCACACTCACACACACACTATCGACACTCACACACACACTGTCCACACCTGCACACACACACTGTCCACACTCTCACACACTGTCCACACTTACACACACTGTCCACACTCACACACACGCTGTCCACACTCACACTCACTGTCCACACTCACACACACTGTCCACACTCACTCACACACACTGTCCACACTCACAAACACACTGTCCACACTCACACACACACTGTCCACATTCACACACACTGTCACACTCACGCACACACTATCCACACTCACACACACACTATCCACACTCACACACACACTATGCACACTCACGCACACACAGTCCACACTCACACGCACTTTCCACATTCACACACACTGTCCACACTCTCACACACACTGTCCACACTTACTCAGACTGTCCACACTCTCACACACTGTCCGCACACACAAACTTTCCACACTCACACACACACTGTCCACACTCACACACACTGTCCACACTTGCACACACACCGTCCAAAATCTCACACACACTGTCCACACTCACACACACACTGTCCACAGTCTCTCACACACTGTCCACACTCACACACACTCCACACTCACACACACTGTCCACACTCACATACACTGTCCACACTCAAACACACTGTCCACACTCTCACACACACTGTCCACACTCACACACCATGTCCACACTCAAACACACTGTCCACACTCTCAGACACACTGTCCATACTCACACACACTGTCCACACAAACACACACTCTCCACATTCACACACACACTGTCATACTCACGCACACAATATCCAAATTCACACATACTGTCAACACTCGCACACACTCTATCCACGCTCTCACACGCATACTGCCCACACTCACGCACACACTATCCACACTCACACACACACTATCGACACACACACACACTGTCCACACTCTCACACACACACTGTCCACACTCTCACACACTCTATCCACGCTCTCACACGCATACTGCCCACACTCACGCACACACTATCCACAATCACACACACACTATCGACACTCACACACACACTGTCCACACCCACACACACACTGTCCACGCTCTCACACACTGTCCACACTTACACACACTGTCCACACTCACACACACACTGTCCACACTCACACTCACTGTCCACACTCACACACACTGTCCACACTCACTCACACACACTGTCCACCCTCACACACACACTGTCCACACTCACACAGACACTGTCCACACTCTCACACACACTATCCACACTCACACACAAACTGTCCACATTCACACACACTGTCACACTCACGCACATACTATCCACACTCACACACACACTATCCACACTCACGCACACACAGTCCACACTCACACACACTTTCCACATTCACACACGCACACTGTCCACACTCACACACACACACACACACTGTCCACACTCACACACACACTGTCCACACTCACACACGCACACTGTCCACACTCACACACACACACACACACACACTGTCCACACTCACACACACACTGTCCACACTCTCACACACACTGTCCACACTCACACACACTGTCCACACACACACACACTGTCCACACTCACACAGACACTGTCCACACTCACACACACACTGTCCACACTCTCACACACTGTCCACACTCACACACACTGTCCACACTCAAACACACTGTCCACACTCTCACACACACAGTCCACACTCACACACACTGTCCACAAATACACACACTGTCCACATTCACACACACACTGTCATACTCACGCGCACACTATCCAAATTAACACATACTGTCCACACTCGCACACACTCTATCCACGCTCTCACATGCACACTGCCCACACTCACGCACACACTATCCACACTCACACACACACTATCGACACTCACACACACACTGTCCACACCCATACACACACTGTCCACACTCTCACACACTGTCCACACTTACACACACTGTCCACACTCACACACACACTGTCCACACTCACACTCACTGTCCACACTCACACACACTGTCCACACTCACTCACACACACTGTCCACACTCACACACACACTGTCCACACTCACACACACACTGTCCACACTCACACACACACTATCCACACTCACACACAAACTGTCCACATTCACACACACTGTAACACTCACGCACACACTATCCACACTCACACACACACTATCCACACTCACACACACTATGCACACTCACGCACACACAGTCCACACTCACACACGCACTTTCCACATTCACACACACTGTCCACACTCACACACACAATTTCCACATTCACACACACTGTCCACACTCTCACACTCACTGTCCACACTTACTCACACTGTCCACACTCTCACACACTGTCCACACACACAAACTTTCCACACTCACACACACACTGTCCACACTCACACACACTGTCCACACTCGCACACACACTGTCCACACTCTCTCACACACTGTCCACACTCACACACACTGTCCACACTCACACACACTGTCCACACTCACACACACTGTCCACACTCACACACACTGTCCACACTCAAACACACTGTCCACACTCTCACACACACTGTCCATACTCACACACACTGTCCACACATACACACACTCTCCACATTCACACACACACTGTCATACTCTCGCACACACTATCCAAATTCACACATACTGCCCACACTCACACACACACTGTCCACACTCTCACACACAGACTGTCCACACTCTCACACACTCTATCCACGCTCTCACACGCATACTGCCCACACTCACGCACACACTGTCCACACTCACACTCACTGTCCACACTCACACACACTGTCCACACTCACTGACACACACTGTCCACACTCACACACACACTGTCCACACTCACACACACACTGTCCACACTCTCACACACACTATCCACACTCACACACAAACTGTCCACATTCACACACACTGTCACACTCACGCACACACTATCCACACTCACACACACACTATCCACACTCACGCAAACACAGTCCACACTCACACACACTTTCCACATTCACACACACTGTCCACACTCACACACACACTTTCCACATTCACACACACTGTCCACACTCACACACATACTGTCCACACTCACACACACACTGTCCACACTCACACACACTGTCCACACTCGCACACACACTGTTCACAATCTCACACACACTGTCCACACTCACACATACACACTGTCCACACTCACACATGCACGCTGTCCACACTCACACACACACACACACACACACACTGTCCACACTCACACACACACTGTCCACACTCTCACACACACTGTCCACACTCACACACACTGTCCATACTCACACAGACACTGTCCACACTCACACACACACTGTCCACACTCTCACACACACTGCCCACACTCACACACACTGTCCACACTCACACACACTGTCCACACTCAAACACACTGTCCACACTCTCACACACACAGTCCACACTCACACACACTGTCCACACATACACACACTGTTCACATTCACACACACACTGTCATACTCACGCACACACTATCCAATTTAACACATACTGTCCACACTCGCACACACTCTATCCACGCTCTCACACGCACACTGCCCGCACTCACGCACACACAATCCACACTCACACACACACTATCGACACTCACACACACACTGTCCACACCCACACACACACTGTCCACACTCTCACACACTGTCCACACTTACACACACTGTCCACACTCACACACACACTGTCCACATTCACACTCACTGTCCACACTCACACACGCTGTCCACACTCACTCACACACACTGTCCTCACTCACACACACACTGTCCACACTCACACACACACTGTCCACACTCACACACAAACTGTCCACATTCACACACACTGTCACACTCACGCACACACTAGCCACACTCACACACACACTACCCACACTCACACACACACTATGCACACTCACGCACACACAGTCCACAGTCACACACATACTTTCCACATTCACACACACAGTCCACACTCACACACACACTTTCCACATTCACACACACTGTCCACACTCTCACACACACTGTCCACACTTACTCACACTGTCCACACTCTCACACACTGTCCACACACACAAACTTTCCACACTCACACACACACTGTCCACACTCACACACACTGTCCACACTTGCACACACACTGTCCACAATCTCACACACACTGTCCACACTCACACACACACTGTCCACACTCTCTCACACACTGTCCACACTCACACACACTGTCCACACTCACACACTGTCCACACTCACACACACTGTCCACACTCAAACACACTGTCCACACTCTCACACACACTGTCCACACTCACAAACACTGTCCACACTCAAACACACTTTCCACACTCTCACACACACTGTCCATACGCACACACACTGTCCACACATACACACACTCTCCACATTCACACACACACTGTCATACTCACGCACACACTATCCAAATTCACACATACTGTCCACACTCTCACACACTATCCACACTCATACTCAAACTGTCCACATTCACACACACTGTCACACTCACGCACATACTATCCACACTCACACACACACTATCCACACTCACGCACACACAGTCCACACTCACACACACTTTCCACCTTCACACATACTGTCCACACTCACACACACACTTTCCACATTCACACACACTGTCCACACTCACACAAAAACGGTCCACACTCAAACACACACACTGTCCACACTATCACACACACACTGTCCACACTCTCACACACACTTTCCACACTCACACACACACTGTCCACACTCACACACACTGTCCACACTCGCACACACACTGTTCACAATCTCACACACACTGTCCACACTCACACATACACACTGTCCACACTCACACACGCACACTGTCCACACTCACACACACACACACACACTGTCCACACTCACACACACACTGTTCACACTCTCACACACACTGTCCACACTCACACACACTGTCCACACACGCACACACTGTCCACACTCACACAGACACTGCCCACACTCACACACACTGTCCACACTCTCACACACACTGTCCACACTCACACACACTGTCCACACTCACACACACTGTCCACACTCACACACACTGTCCACACTCTCACACACACTGTCCACACATACACACACTGTCCACATTCACACACACACTTTCCACACTCACACATACACACTGTCCACACTCACACACGCACACTGTCCACACTCACACACACACACACACACACTGTCCACACTCGCACACACTCTATCCACGCTCTCACACGCACACTGCCCACACTCACGCACACACTATCCACATTCACACACACACTATCGACACTCACACACACACTGTCCACACCCACACACACTGTCCACACTCTCACACACTGTCCACACTTACACACACTGTCCACACTCGCACACACACTGTCCACACTCACACTCACTGTCCACACTCACACACACTGTCCACACTCACTCACACACACTGTCCACACTCACACACACACTGTCCACACTCACACACACACTGTCCACACTCTCACACACACTATCCACACTCACACACAAACTGCCCACATTCACACACATTGTCACACTCACGCACACACTATCCACACTCACACACACACTATGCACACTCACACACACACTATGCACACTCACGCACACACAGTCCACACTCACACACGCACTTTCCACATTCACACACACTGTCCACACTCACACACACACTTTCCACATTCACACACTCTGTCCACACTCACACACACACGGTCCACACTCAAACACACACACTGTCCACACTCTCACACACACTGTCCACACTGTCCACACTCTCACACACTGTCCGCACACACAAGCTTTCCACACTCACACACACACTGTCCACACTCACACACACTGTCCACAGTTGCACACACACTGTCCACAATCTCACACACACTGTCCACACTCACACATACACACTGTCCACACTCACACACACACTGTCAACACTCGCACACACACTGTCCACAATCTCACACACACTGTCCACACTCACACATACACACTGTCCACACTCACACACGCACACTGTCCACACTCACACACACACTGTCCACACTCACACACACACACTGTCCACACACACACACTGTCCACACACACACACTGTCCACGCTCACACACACTGTCCACACTCACACACACACTGTCCACACTCTCACACACACTGTCCACATCACACACACTGTCCACACACACACACACTGTCCACACTCACACAGACACTGTCCACACTCACACACACACTGTCCCCACTCTCACACACACTGTCCACACTCACACACACTGTCCACACTCAAACATACACTGTCCACACTCACACACTCACTGTCCACACTCACACACACACTGTCCACACTCACACACTCACTGTCCACACTCTCACACACTCTGTCCACACACACACACACTGTCCACATTCACACACACTCTCTCCACGCTCTCACATGCACACTGCCCACACTCACGCACACACTATCCACACTCACACACACACTGTCTACACTCTCACACACTATCCACACTCACACACACACTGTCCACACTCTCACACACTGCCCACACTCACACACACTGTCCACACTCACACACACACTGTCCACACTCACACACACTGTCCACACTCTCTCACACACACACTGTCCACACTCACACACACACTGTCCACACTCACACACACTGTCCACACTCTCTCACGCACTGTCCACACACACACACACACACACACTGTCCACACACACTGTCCACATTCACACACACTGTCCACACTGACACACACTGTCCACACTCACACAGACACACTGTCTACACACAGACACTGTTCACACTCACTCACACGCACTGTCCACGCTCACACACACTGTCACACTCACGCACACACTATCCACAATCTCGCACACACTGTCCACACTCACACACACACACTGTCCACACTCACACACACACTGTCCACACACTCTCACACACACTGTCCACACTCACACTGTCCACACTCTCACACACACTGTCCACACTCACACACACACTGTCCACACTCACACACACACACTGTCCACACACACACACACTGTCCACACACACACACACACACTGTCCACATTCGCACACACTGTCCAAACCCACACACACACACACTGTACACACTCACACACACACTGTCCACAATCTCGCACACACTGTTCACACTCTCACACACACTGTCCACACTCACACACACACTGTCCACACTCACACACACATACTGTCCACTCACATCACACACTATCCACACTCACACACACACACTGTCCACACTCACACACACACTGTCCACACTCACACACACACACTGTCCACACACACACACACTGTCCACACACACACACACACACTGTCCACATTCGCACACACTGTCCAAACTCACACACACACACACTGTACACACTCACACACACACTGTCCACAATCTCGCACACACTGTTCACACTCTCACACACACTGTCCACACTCACACACACACTGTCCACACACACACACACACACACTGTCCACAATCTCGCACACACTGTTCACACTCTCACACACACTGTCCACACTCACACACACACTGTACACACTCACACACACACTGTCCACAATCTCGCACACACTGTCCACACTCTCACACACACTGTCCACACACACACACACACACACTGTCCACATTCGCACACACTGTCCAAACTCACACACACACACACTGTACACACTCACACACACACTCACCACATTCACACACACTGTCACACTCCCGCACACACTATCTACAATCTCACACACACTGTCCACACTCTCACACACACACTGTCCACACTCGCACACACACTGTTGACAATCTCACACACACTGTCCACACTCACACATACGCACTGTCCACACTCACACATGCACACTGAGCCCACTCACACACTCACACGCACACTGTCCACACTCACACACACACTGTCTACACTCACACACACACTGTCCACACTCACACACACTGTCCACACTCTCTCACACACACACTGTCCACACTCACACACACACTGTCCACACTCACACACACTGTCCACACTCTCTCACGCACTGTCCACACACACACACACACACACACTGTCCACACACACTGTCCACATTCACACACACTGTCCACACTGACACACACTGTCCACACTCACACAGACACACTGTCTACACACAGACACTGTTCACACTCACTCACACGCACTGTCCACGCTCACACACACTGTCACACTCACGCACACACTATCCACAATCTCGCACACACTGTCCACACTCACACACACACACTGTCCACACTCACACACACACTGTCCACACACTCTCACATACACTGTCCACACTCACACTGTCCACACTCTCACACACACTGTCCACACTCACACACACACTGTCCACACTCACACACACACACTGTCCACACACACACACACTGTCCACACACACACACACACACTGTCCACATTCGCACACACTGTCCAAACCCACACACACACACACTGTACACACTCACACACACACTGTCCACAATCTCGCACACACTGTTCACACTCTCACACACACTGTCCACACTCACACACACACTGTCCACACTCACACACACATACTGTCCACTCACATCACACACTATCCACACTCACACACACACACTGTCCACACTCACACACACACTGTCCACACTCACACACACACACTGTCCACACACACACACACTGTCCACACACACACACACACTGTCCACATTCGCACACACTGTCCAAACTCACACACACACACACTGTACACACTCACACACACACTGTCCACAATCTCGCACACACTGTTCACACTCTCACACACACTGTCCACACTCACACACACACTGTCCACACACACACACACACACTGTCCACATTCGCACACACTGTCCAAACTCACACACACACACACTGTACATACTCACACACACACTGTCCACAATCTCGCACACACTGTCCACACTCTCACACACACTGTCCACACACACACACACACACTGTCCACATTCGCACACACTGTCCAAACTCACACACACACACACTGTACACACTCACACACACACTCACCACATTCACACACACTGTCACACTCCCGCACACACTATCTACAATCTCACACACACTGTCCACACTCTCACACACACACTGTCCACACTCGCACACACACTGTCGACAATCTCACACACACTGTCCACACTCACACATACGCACTGTCCACACTCACACATGCACACTGAGCCCACTCACACACTCACACGCACACTGTCCACACTCACACACACACTGTCTACACTCACACACACACTGTCCACACTCACACACAAACTGTCCACACTCTCACATACTTTCCACACACACACACACTGTCCACATTCACACATACTGTCAACTCACGCACACACTATCCAAATGCATACATACTGTCCACACTCACGCACACACTATCCACATTCACACACACTGAGCACATTCACACACACTGTCACAATCATGCACACACTATCCACAATCTCACACACACTGTCCACACTCTCTCACACACACACTGTCCACACTCGCGCACACACAGTCCATACTCTCACTCACACTGTCCACAATCCCACACACACTATCCACACTCACACACACACTGTCCACACTCACACACATACAATGTCAACACTCTCACACACACTATCCACACTCTCACACACACTATCCACACTCTCACACACACTGTCCACATTCACACACACTATCCACACTCACACACACACTATCCACACTATCCACTCTCACACTTGCACTATCCATACACACACACAATGTCCACACTCACACACACACTGCCACACTCACACGCACTGTCCACATTCACACACACTGATCACACACACACACATGCACACTGTCCACACTCACACACACATTTTCCACATTCACACACACACTGTCCACACTCACACACACACTGTCCACACACACTGTCCACTCTCACACACACACTGTCCACACTCTCACATACTATCCACACTCACACGCACACTATCTAGACTCATACACTCACTGTCCAAACTCACACACACACTGTCCACGCTCACACAAACACACTGTCCACACTCACACACAGACTGTGCACATTCACACACACTGTCACACTCACACACACACTATCCACACTCACACACACACTGCCCACACTCACACACACATTATCCACACTCACACACACACTGTCCACACTCACACACTCACTGTCCACACTCACACACACTGTCCACACTTACACACACTGTTCACACTCACACACACACTGTCCACACTCTCACACACACTGTCCACACTCTCACACACACTGCCCACACTCTCACACTCACACACACACTGTCCACACTGACACACACTTTGTCCACACTTACACACACACTGTCCACACTCACACACAAACTGTCCACACTCTCACATACTTTCCACACACACACACACTGTCCACATTCACACATACTGTCACACTCACGCACACACTATCCAAATGCATACATACTGTCCACACTCACGCACACACTATCCACATTCACACACACTGAGCACATTCACACACACTGTCACAATCATGCACACACTATCCACAATCTCACACACACTGTCCACACTCTCTCACACACACACTGTCCACACTCGCGCACACACAGTCCATACTCTCACTCACACTGTCCACAATCCCACACACACTATCCACACTCACACACACACTGTCCACACTCACACACATACAATGTCAACACTCTCACACACACTATCCACACTCTCACACACACTATCCACACTCTCACACACACTGTCCACATTCACACACACTATCCACACTCACACACACACTATCCACACTATCCACTCTCACACTTGCACTATCCATACACACACACAATGTCCACACTCACACACACACTGCCACACTCACACGCACTGTCCACATTCACACACACTGATCACACACACACACATGCACACTGTCCACACTCACACACACATTTTCCACATTCACACACACACTGTCCACACTCACACACACACTGTCCACACACACTGTCCACTCTCACACACACACTGTCCACACTCTCACATACTATCCACACTCACACGCACACTATCTAGACTCATACACTCACTGTCCAAACTCACACACACACTGTCCACGCTCACACAAACACACTGTCCACACTCACACACAGACTGTGCACATTCACACACACTGTCACACTCACACACACACTATCCACACTCACACACACACTGCCCACACTCACACACACATTATCCACACTCACACACACACTGTCCACACTCACACACTCACTGTCCACACTCACACACACTGTCCACACTTACACACACTGTCCACACTCACACACACACTGTCCACACACTCACACACACTGTCCACACTCTCACACACACTGCCCACACTCTCACACTCACACACACACTGTCCACACTGACACACACTTTGTCCACACACACTGCCACACTCACACGCACTGTCCACACTCACACACACTGTCCACACTCACACACACACTGTCCACACTCGCACAGACACTGTCGACAACCTCACACACACTGTCCACACTCACACACACTCTGTCCACACTCAAACACACACTGTCCACACACACACACACACTGTCCACACTCACACACACACTGTCCACACTCACACACACACTGTCCACACTCTCACATACTGTCCACACACACACACTGTCCACATTCACACATACTGTCACACTCACGCACACACTATCCCAATGCACACATACTGTCCACATTAACACTCACACTGTCCACACTCACACACACACACACTGTCCACACTCACACACACACTGTCCACACTCTCACATACTGTCCACACACACACACTGTCCACATTCACACATACTGTCACACTCACGCACACACTATCCCAATGCACACATACTGTCCACATTAACACTCACACTGTCCACACTCTCTCACACACTGTCCACACTCACACACACTGTCCACACTCACACACACTGTCCACAGGCACTCACACTGTCCACACTCACACACACACTGTCCACATTCACACACACTGTCCACAGGCACTCACACTGTCCACACTCACACACACACTGTCCACACTCACACACACTGTCCACACTCAAACACACTGTCCACACTCTCACACAAACTGTCCATACTCACACACACTGTCTACACATACACACACTCTCCACATTACACACACACTGTCATACTCACGCACACACTATCCAAATTCACACACACTGTCCACACTCACACACACTGTCCACAATCACACACACACTGTCCACACTCACACACACTGTCCACACTCAAACACACTGTCCACACTCTCACACAAACTGTCCATACTCACACACACTGTCCACACATACACACACTCTCCACATTACACACACACTGTCATACTCACGCACACACTATCCAAATTCACACACACTGTCCACACTCACACACACTGTCCACAATCACACACACACTGTCCACACTCACACACACTGTCCACACTCAAACACACTGTCCACACTCTCACACAAACTGTCCATACTCACACACACTGTCCACACATACACACACTCTCCACATTACACACACACTGTCATACTCACGCACACACTATCCAAATTCACACATACTGTCCACACTCGCACACACTCTATCCACGCTCTCACACGCATACTGCCCACACTCACGCACACACTATCCACACTCACACACACACTATCGACACTCACACACACACTGTCCACACCCACACACACACTGTCCACACTCTCACACACTGTCCACACTTACACACACTATCCACACTCACACACATACTGTCCACACTCACACTCACTGTCCACACTCACACACACTGCCCACACTCACTCACACACACTGTCCACACTCACACACACACTGTCCACACTCACACACACACTGTCCACACTGACACACAAACTGTCCACATTCACACACACTGTCACACTCACACACATACTATCCACACTCACAGACACACTATCCACACTCACGCACACACAGTCCACACTCACACACACTTTCCACATTCACACACACTGTCCACACTCACACACACACTTTCCACATTCACACACACTGCCCACACTCACACACACACGGTCCACACTCAAACACACACACTGTCCACACTATCACACACACACTGTCCACACTCTCACACACTGTCCACACTCGCACACACACTGTTCACAATCTCACACACACTGTCCACACTCACACATACACACTGTCCACACTCACACACGCACACTGTCCACATTCACACACACACACACAAACTGTCCACACTCACACACACACTGTCCACACTCTCACACACACTGTCCACACTCACACACACTGTCCATACACACACACACACTGTCCACACTCACACAGACACTGTCCACACTCACACACACACTGTCCACACTCACACACACACTTTCCACATTTACACACACTGCCCACACTCACACACACACGGTCCACACTCAAACACACACTGTCCACACTCACACACACTGTCCACACTCGCACACACACTGTTCACAATCTCACACACACTGTCCACACTCACACATACACACTGTCCACACTCACACACGCACACTGTCCACACTCACACACACACACACAAACTGTCCACACTCACACACACACTGTCCACACTCTCACACACACTGTCCACACTCACACACACTGTCCATACAAACACACACTGTCCACACTCACACAGACACTGTCCACACTCACACACACACTGTCCACACTCTCACACACACTGTCCACACTCACACACACTGTCCACACTCACACACACTGTCCACACTCACACACACTGTCCACACTCAAACACACTGTCCACACTCACACACACACACTGTCCACACTCACACAGACACTGTCCACACTCTCACACACACTGTCCACACTCACACACACTGTCCACACTCACACACACTGTCCACACTCACACACACTGTCCACACTCAAACACACTGTCCACTCTCTCACACACTCAGTCCACACTCACACACACTATCCACACTCACACACACACTATGCACACTCACGCACACACAGTCCACACTCACACACGCACTTTCCACATTCACACACACTGTCCACACTCACACACACACTTTCCACATTCACACACACTTTCCACACTCACACACACACGGTCCACACTCAAACACACACACTGTCCACACTCTCACACACACTGTCCACACTAACTCACACTGTCCACACTCTCACACACTGTCCACACACACAAACTTTCCATACTCACACACACACTGTCCACACTCACACACACTGTCCACACTTGCACACACACTGTCCACAATCTCACACACACTGTCCACACTCACACATACACACTGTCCACACTCACACACGCACACTGTCCACACTCACACACACACTGTCCACACACACACACACTGTCCACACACACACACTGTCCACACTCACACAGACACTGTCCACACTCACACACACACTGTCCACACACACACACACTGTCCACACACACACACTGTCCACACTCACACAGACACTGTCCACGCTCACACACACACTGTCCCCACTCTCACACACACTGTCCACACACACACACACTGTCCACACACACACACTGTCCACACTCACACAGACACTGTCCACACTCACACACACACTGTCCCCACTCTCACACACACTGTCCACACTCACACACACTGTCCACACTCACACACACTGTCCACACTCAAACACACACTGTCCACACTCACTGTCCACACTCACACACACACTGTCCACACTCACACACTCACTGTCCACACTCTCACACACTCTGTCCACACACACACACTGTCCACATTCACACATACTCTATCCACGCTCTCACATGCACACTGCCCACACTCACGCACACGCTATCCACACTCACACACACACTGTCCACACTCTCACACACTATCCACACTCACACACACACTGTCCACGCTGTCACACACTGCCCACACTCACACACACTGTCCACACTCACACACACACTGTCCACACTCACACACACTGTCCACACTCTCTCACACACACACTGTCCACACTCACACACACACTGTCCACTCTCACACACACTGTCCACACTCTCTCACGCACTGTCCACACACACACACACACACACACACACACACTGTCCACTCTCACACACACTGTCCACACTCTCTCACACACTGCCCACACTCACACACACTGTCCACACTCACACAGACACACTGCCTACACACAGACACTGTCCACACTCACTCACACACACTGTCCACACTCACACACACTGTCGACACTCTCACACACACACTGTCCACACTCACACACACACTGTCCACACACTCTCACACACACTGTCCACACTCACACTGTCCACACTCTCACACACACTGTTCACACTCACACACACACTGTCCACACTCACACACACACACTGTCCACACACTCACACACACACTGTCCACATTCACACACACACTGTCCACATTCACACACACTGTCCAAACTCCCACACACACACACTGTACACACTCACACACACACTGTCCACAATCTCGCACAAACTGTCCACACTCTCACACACACTGTCCACACTCACACACACACTGTCCACACTCACACACACATACTGTCCACTCTCATCACACACTATCCACACTCACCCACACACACTGTCCACTCTCATCACACACTATCCACACTCACACACACACTCACCACATTCACACACACTGTCACACTCCCGAACACACTATCTACAATCTCACACACAATGTCCACACTCTCACACACACACTGTCCACACTCACACACATACATTGTCAACACTCTCACACACACTATCGACTCTCACACTTACACTATCCATACACACACACACGGTCCACACTAACACACACACTATCCACACTCACACACACACTGTGCGCATTCACACACACACTGTCCACACTCACACACACACTATCCACACTCACACACAGACTGTCGACATTCACACACAACCTGTCTACACTCACACACACTGTCCACACTCACACACAAACTGCAAACACTCACACATACAGGGTCCACACTCACACACACACTGTCCACACTCACACACACACTGTACACATTCACACACACTGATCACACTCACACACACGCACACTATCGACACTCACACACACACTGTCCACATTCACAACCACTGTCCACACTCACACACACTGTCCACACTCACACACACATGGTCCAAACTCACACAAAGACTGTCCACACTCACACACACAATGTCCACACACACTGTCCACACTCTCTCACACACTGTCCACACTTTCACACACACACACACTGTCCACACACACACACACAATGTCCACACACACTTTCCACACTCTCTCACACACTGTCCACACTCTCTCACACACACACACTGTCCACACACACACACACAATGTCCACACACACTGTCCACACTCTCTCACACACTGTCCACACACTCTCACACACACTGTCCACAGTCTCACACACACTGTCCACACTCACAAACACACACTATCCACACTCACATACACACTGTCCACACTCACACACCTGTCCACACTCTCACACACACTGTCCACACTCACAAACACACACTATCCACACTCACACACACACTATCCAGACTCTCACACACACTGTCCACAGTCTCACAAACACTGTCCACACTCACACACACACTGTCCACACTCACACACACACTGTCCACTCGCTCACACACACTGTCCTCACACACACACACTGTCCAAACACACACACACACTGTCCACACTCACACACACACTGTCCACACTCACACACACACAATCCACACTCTCACACACTCTGTCAACACTCACACACACACTGTCCAAACTCACACGCACTGTCCTCACTCACACACACACACACTGTCCACACTCTCTCACACACACTGTCCACACTCTCACAAACACTGTCCACACTCACACACACACGGTCCACACTCACACACACTGTTCACACTCACACACACACTGTCCTCACACACACACACTGTCCACACTCTCACACACTGTCCATACTCTCACACACACTGTCCTCACACACACACACTGTCCACACACACGGTCCACACTCACACACACTGTTCACATTCACACACACTGATGACACACACACACGCACACTATCGACACTCACACACACACTGTACACATTCACACACACTGATCACACTCACACACACGCACACTATCGACACTCACACACACACTGTACACATTCACACACACTGATCACACTCACACACACGCACACTATCGACACTCACACACACACTGTCCACATTCACACACACTGTCCACACTCACACACACCGTCCACACTCACACACACATGGTCCACACTCACACACACAATGTCCACACTCACACACACAATGTCCACACACACTGTCCACACTCTCTCACACACTGTCCACACTTTCACACACACACACACTGTCCACATTCACACACACACTGTCCTCACTCTCATTCACTGTCCACACTCTCACACACTGTCCACACTCTCACATACACTGTCCACACACTCACACACACTGTCCACACTCTCACACACACTGTCCACACTCTCTCACACACTGTCCACACACTCACACACACTGTCCACACTCTCACACACACTGTCCACACTAACACACACACTCTCCACACTCTCACACACACACTGTCCACACTCTCACACACACTGTCCACACTCTCACACACACACTGTCCACACTCACACACACTGTCCACACTCTCACACACACTGTCCACACTAACACACACACTCTCCACACTCTCACACACACACTGTCCACACTCTCACGCACACGGTCCACACTCACACACACTGTTCACACTCACACACACTGTCCACATTCACACACACACTGTCCTCACTCTCATTCACTGTCCACCCTCTCACACACACTGTCCACACTAACACACACACTCTCCACACTCACACACACTTTCCACACTCTCACATACACTGTCCACACACTCACACACACTGTCCACACACTCACACACACTGTCCACACTCTCACACACACTGTCCACACTAACACACACACTCTCCACACTCTCACACACACACTGTCCACACTCTCACACACACTGTCCACACTCTCACACACACTGTCCACACACTCACACACACTGTCCACACTCTCACACACACTGTCCACACACACTGTCCACCCTCTCACACACACTGTCCACACTCTCACACACACAATGTGCACACACACTGTCCACACTCTCTCACACACACTGTCGACACTCACACACACACTCTCCACACTCCCACACACACTGCCCACACTCACACACACACTGTCCACACTCACACACACACTGTCCACACTCACACACACTGTCCACACTCACACACACACTCTCCACACTCCCACACACACTGCCCACACTCACACACACACTGTCCACACTCACACACACACTGTCCACACTCACACACACTGTCCACACTCACACACACTGTCCACACACACACAAACAATGTCCACACACACTGTCCACACTCTCTCACACACTGTCCACACTCACACACACACTGTCCACACACACACACACACTGTCCACACTCTCTCACACACTGTCCACACACACACACACAATGTCCACACACACTGTCCACACTCTCTCACACACACTGTCGACACTCACACACACACTCTCCACACTCCCACACACACTGCCCACACTCACACACACACTGTCCACACTCACACACACACTGTCCACACTCACACACACACTCTCCACTCTCTCACACACTGTCCACACTGACACACACACTGTCCACACACACACACACAATGTCCACACACACTGTCCGCACTCTCTCACACACTGTCCACACTCACACACACACTGTCCACACACACACACACAATGTCCACACACACTGTCCACACTCTCTCACACACTGTCCACACACACACACACAATGTTCACACACACTGTCCACACTCTCTCACACACTGTCCACACTCACACACACACTGTCCACACTCACACACACACTCTCCACTCTCTCACACACTGTCCACACTGACACACACACTGTCCACACACACACACACAATGTCCACACACACTGTCCACACTCTCTCACACACTGTCCACACTCACACACACACTGTCCACACACACACACACAATGTCCACACACACTGTCCACACTCTCTCACACACTGTCCACACACACACACACAATGTCCACACACACTGTCCACACTCTCTCACACACTGTCCACACTCTCACACACACACACACTGTCCACAGTCACACACACTGTTCATTCCCTCACACTGACACAGACCTCAGTCTCTCATACTCACATGTTCACTCTCGTACACTGACAACTCATTCTCAACTCACAACTCACTTTCTCACACTCACATGTCACCCTCTCACAACACAAATGCGCACACTCTCAGACTCACACACACTGCACACACAGTATGAGTGTGGAAGCGAGAGGATGTGAGTGCGTGAAAAAGTGTGTGTGAGTGGATAGAGAGAGCATGCGTGAGTGTGAGAGTGACAGTGAGTGTGAGAGAATGAATATGTGTGAGAGTGGGGGAGTGACTGTGTGTGTGTGTGAGAGAGTGAATGTGTGTGAGTTTCAGGGAGTGACAGTGTGAGTGTGAGAGTCAGTGTGAGTGCGAGAGTGTGAATGTGTGTGAGTGGGAGAGAGTGACTGTGACTGAGTGTAACCGAGTGTGAGAGAGTGAATGTGCGTGAGTGTTAGAGGGTAACTGTGTGAGTGTGAGAGAATGAACATGTGAGTGTGAAAGAGTGACTGTGTGTGAGTGTGAGAGAGTGACTGTGTGTGAGTGCGCGAGGGTGACTGTGTGTGAGTGTGAGAGAGTGACCGTGTGTGAGTGTGAGAGAGCGACTGTGAGTGTGAGAGAGTGAATGTGTGTGAGTGTTAGAGGGTTACTGTGTGAGTGTTAGAGGGTGACTGTGAGTGTGAGAGAGTGACTGTGTGTGAGTGTGAGAGAGTGACTGTGTGTGAGTGTGACAGGGTGACTGTATGAGAGGGTGACTGTGTGTGAGTGTGAGAGGGTAACTGTGTGTGAGTGTGAGAGAGTGAATGTGTGTGAGTGTGAGAGAGTGAATGTGAGAGAGTGAATGTGTGTGAGTGTGAGAGAGTGAATGTGTGAGTGTGAGAGTGAATGTGTGAGTGTGAGAGTGTGACTGTGTGTGAGTGTGAGAGAGTGGATGTGTGTGAGTGTGAGAGAGTGAATGTGTGTGAGTGGGACAGAGTGACTGTGTGTGAGTGGGACAGAGTGAATGTGTGCGAGTGGGACAGAGTGACTGTGTGTGAGTGTGAGAGAGTGAATGCGTGCGAGTGGGAGAGAGTGACTGTGTGTGAATGTGAGAGACTGAATGAGTGTGAGTGTGTGAGAGTCAATGTGTGTGAGTGTGAGAGACTGAATGAGTGTGAGTGTGTGGGAGTGAATGTATGTGAGTGTGAGAGAATGAACATGTGTGAGTGTGAGAGAGTAAGTGTGTGTGAGTGCGAGAGAGTGAACGTGTGTGAGTGTGAGAGAGTGAAAGTGTGTGAGTGTGAGAGAATGAATGTGTGTGAGTGTGAGAGAGTCAGTGTGTGTGAGTGGGAGAGTGTGACTGTGTGTGTGTGTGAGACAGTGATTGTGTGCGAGTGTGAGAGGGTGACTGTGTGAGTGGGTGAGAGTGACTGTGTGTGAGTGTGAGAGTGACTGTGTGTGAGTGCGAGAGAGTGAATGTGTGAGTGTGAGAGTGTGAGTGTGAGAGAGTGAGTTTATGTGAGTGTGTGAGTGTGACTGTGTGTGAGTGAGACAATGAACATGTGTGAGTGTGAGAGAGTGACTGTGTGTGCGTGTGATAGAGTGAATGTGTGTGAGTGCGAGAGGGTGACCGTGTGTGAGTGCAAGAGAGTGAATGTGTGTGAGTATGAGAGAGTGACTGTGCGTGAGTGTGAGAGAGTAACTGTGTGTGAGTGTGAGAGGGTGACTGTGTGTGAGTGTGAGAAAGCGACTGTGTGTCAGTGTGAGAGACTGAACATGTGCGAGATTGAGAGACAGTGTAAGTGTGAGAGAGTGAATGTGTGTGTGTTTGAGAGTGAATGTGTGAGAGAGTGAATGTGTGAATGTGAGAGTGAATGTGTGAGTGTGAGAGCGTGACTGTGTGAGTGTGAGAGAGTGAATGTGTGTGAGTGCGAGAGAGTGAATGTGTGTGAATGTGAGAGAGTGAATGTGTGTGAGTGCGAGAGAGTGAATGTGTGTGAGTGTGAGAGAGTCAGCGTCTGTGAGTGTGAGAATGAACATGTTCGAGTGTGTAAGTGTGCGCATGTGAGTGAGAGTGGGCGTGTGAGGGTTTGTGAGTGTGAGAGAATGAACGTGGATGAGTGCAAATAGTCAGCATGTGTGAGTGTGAGAGAATGAATGTGTGTGAGGGTGTGAGTGTGAGAGTCAGTTTGTGTGAGTGTGAGAGAGAACATGTGTGAGTGTGAGAGAGTGAATGTGTGAGTGCAAGAGAGTGACTGTGTGTGAGTGTGAGAGAGTGAATGTGTGTGAGTGCGAGAGACTGACTGTGTGTGAGTGTGAGAGAGTGAATTTGTGTGAGTGTGAGAGAGTCAGTCTATGAGTGGGAGAGAGTGACTGTGTGTGAGTGTGAGAAAGTGACTGTGTGTGAGTGTGATAGACTGAATGTGTGTGAGTGCGAAAGGGTGACTGTGTGTGAGTGGGAGAGAGTGACTGTGTGAGTGTGAGAGAGTGAATGTGTGTGACTGCGAGAGACTGATTGTGTGTGAGTGTGAGAGAGTGAATTTGTGTGAGTGTGAGAGAGTCAGTCTATGAGTGGGAGAGAGTGACTGTGTGTGAGTGTGAGAAAGTGACTGTGTGTGAGTGTGATAGAGTGAATGTGTGTGAGTGCGAGAGTGTGACTGTGTGTGAGTGGGAGACAGTGACCGTGTGTGAGTGCAAGAGAGTGAATGTGTGTGAGTGTGAGAGAGTGACTGTGCGTGAGAGTGAGAGAGTGACTGTGTGTGAGTGTGAGAGGGTGACTGTGTGAGTGTGAGAGAGTGACTGTGTGTCAGTGTGAGAGACTGAACATGTGCGAGTTTGAGAGACAGTGTAAGTGTGAGAGAGTGAATGTGTGTGTTTGAGAGTGAATGTGTGAGTGTGAGAGAGTGAATGTGTGAATGTGAGAGTGAATGTGTGAGTGTGAGAGCGTGACTCTGTGTGAGTGCGAGAGAGTGAATGTGTGTGAGTGGGACAGAGTGACTGTGTGAGTGTGAGAGAGTGAATGTGTGCGAGTGGGAGAGAGTGATGGTGTATGAGTGTGAGAGACAGTGTAAGTGTGAGAGAGTGAATGTGTGTGTGTGAGAGAATGAACATGTGTGAGTGTGAGAGAGTCAATGTGTGTGAGTGGGAAAGAGTGACTGTGTGTGAGTGAGAGACAGTGACTGTGGGCGAGTGTGAGAGGGTGGCTGTGTGAGTGTGAGAGAATGAACATGTGTGAGTGCAAGAGAGTCAGTGTGTGTGAGTGCGAGAGAGTGACTGTGAGAGTGTGAGAGAGTGACTGTGTGTGAGTTTGACAGGGTGACTGGGTGTGAGTGTGAGAGTGACTGTGTGTGTGTGTGAGAGAATGAACATGTGTGAGTGGGAGAGGTTGAATATGTGAGAGAGTGACTGTGTGAGTGTGAGAGAGTGACTGTGTGTGAGTGTGAGAGAGTGAATGCGTGCGAGTGGGAGTGAGTGACTGTGTGTGAGTGTGAGAGACTGAATGAGTGTGAGTGTGTGAGAGTGAATGTGTGTGAGTGTGTGGGAGCGAATGTGTGTGAGTGTGAGAGAATGAACATGTGTGAGTGGGAGAGAATGAACATGTGAGTGCGAGAGAGTAAATGTGTGTGAGTGTGAGAGAGTGAAAGTGTGTGAGTGTGAGAGAGTGAATGTGTGTGAGTGTGAGAGAGTCAGTGTGTGTGAGTGTGAGAGAGTGACTGTGTGAGTGTGAGAGAGTGACTGAATGTGACAGGGTGATTGTGTGCGAGTGTGAGAGGGTGACTGTGTGAGTGTGAGAGTGTGAGTGTGAGAGAGTGAGTTTATGTGAGTGTGTGAGTGTGACTGTGTGTGAGTGAGACAATGAACATGTGTGAGTGTGAGAGAGTGACTTTGTGTGAGTGTGAGAGTGAATGTGTGTGAGTGCAAGAGAGTGAATGTCTGTGAGTGCGAGAGAGTGAATGTGTGTGAGTGTGAGAGAGTGAATGTGTGTGAGTGCAAGAGAGTGAATGTCTGTGAGTGCGAGAGAGTGAATGTGTGTGAGTGTGAGAGAGTGAATGTGTGTGAGAGAGTGAATGTGTGTGAGTGCGAGAGAGTGAATGTGTGTGAATGTGAGAGAGTGAATGTGTGTGAGTGTTAGAGGGTAACTGTGTG
This sequence comes from Scyliorhinus torazame, assembly GCF_047496885.1. Taxonomy (NCBI): domain Eukaryota; kingdom Metazoa; phylum Chordata; class Chondrichthyes; order Carcharhiniformes; family Scyliorhinidae; genus Scyliorhinus; species Scyliorhinus torazame. The sequence continues at coordinate 417,886,704 of NC_092707.1, forward strand.
AGTGTGAGAGAATGAACATGTGAGTGTGAAAGAGTGACTGTGTGTGAGTGTGAGAGAGTGACTGTGTGTGAGTGTGAGAGAGCGACTGTGAGTGTGAGAGAGTGAATGTGTGTGAGTGTTAGAGGGTGACTGTGAGTGTGAGAGAGTGACTGTGTGTGAGTGTGAGAGAGTGACTGTGTGTGAGTGTGACAGGGTGACTGTATGAGAGGGTGACTGTGTGTGAGTGTGAGAGGGTAACTGTGTGTGAGTGTGAGAGAGTGAATGTGTGTGAGTGTGAGAGAGTGAATGTGAGAGAGTGAATGTGTGTGAGTGTGAGAGAGTGAATGTGTGAGTGTGAGAGTGAGTGAGTGAGTGTGAGAGTGTGACTGTGTGTGAGTGTGAGAGAGTGGCTGTGTGTGAGTGTGAGAGAGTGAATGTGTGTGAGTGGGACAGAGTGACGGTGTGTGAGTGGGAGAGAGTGATGGTGTATGAGTGTGAGAGACAGTGTAAGTGTGAGAGAGTGAATGTGTGTGTGTGAGAGAATGAACATGTGTGAGTGTGAGAGAGTCAATGTGTGTGAGTGGGAAAGAGTGACTGTGTGTGAGTGAGAGACAGTGACTGTGGGCGAGTGTGAGAGGGTGGCTGTGTGAGTGTGAGAGAATGAACATGTGTGAGTGCAAGAGAGTCAGTGTGTGTGAGTGCGAGAGAGTGACTGTGAGAGTGTGAGAGAGTGACTGTGTGTGAGTTTGACAGGGTGACTGGGTGTGAGTGTGAGAGTGACTGTGTGTGTGTGTGAGAGAATGAACATGTGTGAGTGGGAGAGGTTGAATATGTGAGAGAGTGACTGTGTGAGTGTGAGAGAGTGACTGTGTGTCAGTGTGAGAGAGTGGCTGTGTGTGAGTGTGAGAGAGTGAATGTGTGTGAGTGGGACAGAGTGACTGTGTGTGAGTGTGAGAGAGTGAATGCGTGCGAGTGGGAGAGAGTGACTGTGTGTGAGTGTGAGAGACTGAATGAGTGTGAGTGTGTGAGAGTGAATGTGTGAGTGTGAGAGACTGAATGAGTGTGAGTGTGTGGGAGCGAATGTGTGTGAGTGTGAGAGAATGAACATGTGTGAGTGGGAGAGAATGAACATGTGAGTGCGAGAGAGTAAATGTGTGTGAGTGTGAGAGAGTGAAAGTGTGTGAGTGTGAGAGAGTGAATGTGTGTGAGTGTGAGAGAGTCAGTATGTGTGAGTGGGAGTGTGTGACTGTGTGTGTGTGTGAGACAGTGATTGTGTGCGAGTGTGAGAGGGTGACTGTGTGAGTGGGTGAGAGTGACTGTGTGTGAGTGTGAGAGTGACTGTGTGTGAGTGTGAGAGAGTGACTGTGTGTGAGTGTGAGAGTGTGAATGTGTGTGAGTGGGACAGAGTGACTGTGTGTGAGTGGGACAGAGTGAATGTGTGCGAGTGGGACAGAGTGACTGTGTGTGAGTGTGAGAGAGTGAATGCGTGCGAGTGGGAGAGAGTGACTGTGTGTGAATGTGAGAGACTGAATGAGTGAGTGTGTGAGAGTCAATGTGTGTGAGTGTGAGAGACTGAATGAGTGTGAGTGTGTGGGAGTGAATGTATGTGAGTGTGAGAGAATGAACATGTGTGAGTGGGAGAGAATGAACATGTGAGTGCAAGAGAGTGAACGTGTGTGAGTGTGAGAGAGTGAAAGTGTGTGAGTGTGAGAGAATGAATGTGTGTGAGTGTGAGAGAGTCAGTGTGTGTGAGTGGGAGAGTGTGACTGTGTGTGTGTGTGAGACAGTGATTGTGTGCGAGTGTGAGAGGGTGACTGTGTGAGTGGGTGAGAGTGACTGTGTGTGAGTGTGAGAGTGACTGTGTGTGAGTGTGAGAGAGTGAATGTGTGAGTGTGAGAGTGTGAGTGTGAGAGAGTGAGTTTATGTGAGTGTGTGAGTGTGACTGTGTGTGAGTGAGACAATGAACATGTGTGAGTGTGAGAGAGTGACTGTGTGTGCGTGTGATAGAGTGAATGTGTGTGAGTGCGAGAGGGTGACTGTGTGTGAGTCGGAGAGAGTGACCGTGTGTGAGTGCAAGAGAGTGAATGTGTGTGAGTATGAGAGAGTGACTGTGCGTGAGTGTGAGAGAGTAACTGTGTGTGAGTGTGAGAGGGTGACTGTGTGTGAGTGTGAGAAAGCGACTGTGTGTCAGTGTGAGAGACTGAACATGTGCGAGATTGAGAGACAGTGTAAGTGTGAGAGAGTGAATGTGTGTGTGTTTGAGAGTGAATGTGTGAGAGAGTGAATGTGTGAATGTGAGAGTGAATGTGTGAGTGTGAGAGCGTGACTATGTGAGTGTGAGAGAGTGAATGTGTGTGAGTGCGAGAGAGTGAATGTGTGTGAATATGAGAGAGTGAATATGTGTGAGTGCGAGAGAGTGAATGTGTGTGAGTGTGAGAGAGTCAGCGTCTGTGAGTGTGAGAATGAACATGTTCGAGTGTGTAAGTGTGCGCATGTGAGTGAGAGTGGGCGTGTGAGGGTTTGTGAGTGTGAGAGAATGAACGTAGATGAGTGCAAATAGTCAGCATGTGTGAGTGTGAGAGAATGAATGTGTGTGAGGGTGTGAGTGTGAGAGTCAGTTTGTGTGAGTGTGAGAGAGAACATGTGTGAGTGTGAGAGAGTGAATGTGTGAGTGCAAGAGAGTGACTGTGTGTGAGTGTGAGAGAGTGAATGTGTGTGAGTGCGAGAGACTGACTGTGTGTGAGTGTGAGAGAGTGAATTTGTGTGAGTGTGAGAGAGTCAGTCTATGAGTGGGAGAGAGTGACTGTGTGTGAGTATGAGAAAGTGACTGTGTGTGAGTGTGATAGACTGAATGTGTGTGAGTGCGAAAGGGTGACTGTGTGTGAGTGGGAGAGAGTGACTGTGTGAGTGTGAGAGAGTGAATCTGTGTGACTGCGAGAGACTGATTGTGTGTGAGTGTGAGAGAGTGAATTTGTGTGAGTGTGAGAGAGTCAGTCTATGAGTGGGAGAGAGTGACTGTGTGTGAGTGTGAGAAAGTGACTGTGTGTGAGTGTGATAGAGTGAATGTGTGTGAGTGCGAGAGGGTGACTGTGTGTGAGTGGGAGACAGTGACCGTGTGTGAGTGCAAGAGAGTGAATGTGTGTGAGTGTGAGAGAGTGACTGTGCGTGAGTGTGAGAGAGTGACTGTGTGTGAGTGTGAGAGGGTGACTGTGTGTGAGTGTGAGAGAGTGACTGTGTGTCAGTGTGAGAGAGTGACTGTGTGTCAGTGTGAGAGACAGTGTAAGTGTGAGAGAGTGAATGTGTGAATGTGAGAGTGAATGTGTGAGTGTGAGAGCGTGACTCTGTGTGAGTGCGAGAGAGTGAATGTGTGTGAGTGGGACAGAGTGACTGTGTGAGTGTGAGAGAGTGAATGTGTGCGAGTGGGAGAGAGTGATGGTGTATGAGTGTGAGAGACAGTGTAAGTGTGAGAGAGTGAATGTGTGTGTGTGAGAGAATGAACATGTGTGAGTGTGAGAGAGTCAATGTGTGTGAGTGGGAAAGAGTGACTGTGTGTGAGTGAGAGACAGTGACTGTGGGCGAGTGTGAGAGGGTGGCTGTGTGAGTGTGAGAGAATGAACATGTGTGAGTGCAAGAGAGTCAGTGTGTGTGAGTGCGAGAGAGTGACTGTGAGAGTGTGAGAGAGTGACTGTGTGTGAGTTTGACAGGGTGACTGGGTGTGAGTGTGAGAGTGACTGTGTGTGTGTGTGAGAGAATGAACATGTGTGAGTGGGAGAGGTTGAATATGTGAGAGAGTGACTGTGTGAGTGTGAGAGAGTGACTGTGTGTCAGTGTGAGAGAGTGGCTGTGTGTGAGTGTGAGAGAGTGAATGTGTGTGAGTGGGACAGAGTGACTGTGTGTGAGTGTGAGAGAGTGAATGCGTGCGAGTGGGAGAGAGTGACTGTGTGTGAGTGTGAGAGACTGAATGAGTGTGAGTGTGTGAGAGTGAATGTGTGTGAGTGTGAGAGACTGAATGAGTGTGAGTGTGTGGGAGCGAATGTGTGTGAGTGTGAGAGAATGAACATGTGTGAGTGGGAGAGAATGAACATGTGAGTGCGAGAGAGTAAATGTGTGTGAGTGTGAGAGAGTGAAAGTGTGTGAGTGTGAGAGAGTGAATGTGTGTGAGTGTGAGAGAGTCAGTATGTGTGAGTGGGAGTGTGTGACTGTGTGTGTGTGTGAGACAGTGATTGTGTGCGAGTGTGAGAGGGTGACTGTGTGAGTGGGTGAGAGTGACTGTGTGTGAGTGTGAGAGTGACTGTGTGTGAGTGTGAGAGAGTGACTGTGTGTGAGTGTGAGAGTGTGAGTGTGAGAGAGTGAGTTTATGTGAGTGTGTGAGTGTGACTGTGTGTGAGTGAGACAATGAACATGTGTGAGTGTGAGAGAGTGACTGTGTGTGAGTGCGAGAGGGTGACTGTGTGTGAGTGTAAGAGAGTGAATGTCTGTGAGTGCGAGAGAGTGAATGTGTGTGAGTGTGAGAGAGTGAATGTGTGTGAGAGAGTGAATGTGTGTGAGTGCGAGAGAGTGAATGTGTGTGAATGTGAGAGAGTGAATGTGTGTGAGTGCGAGAGAGTGAATGTGTGTGTGTGAGAGAGTGAATGTGTGTGAGTGCAAGAGAGTGAATGTCTGTGAGTGCGAGAGAGTGAATGTGTGTGAGAGAGTGAATGTGTGTGAGAGAGTGAATGTGTGTGAGTGCGAGAGAGTGAATGTGTGTGAATGTGAGAGAGTGAATGTGTGTGAATGTGAGAGAGTGAATGTGTGTGAATGTGAGAGAGTCAGCGTCTGTGAGTGTGAGAATGAACATGTTCGAGTGTGTAAGTGTGCGCATGTGAGTGAGAGTGGGCGTGTGAGGGTTTGTGAGTGTGAGAGAATGAACGTGGATGAGTGCAAATAGTCAGCATGTGTGAGTGTGAGAGAATGAATGTGTGTGAAGGTGTGAGTGTGAGAGTCAGTTTGTGTGAGTGTGAGAGAGAACATGTGTGAGTGTGAGAGAGTGAATGTGTGATTGCAAGAGAGTGACTGTGTGTGAGTGTGAGAGAGTGAATGTGTGTGAGTGCGAGAGACTGACTGTGTGTGTGTGTGAGAGAGTGAATTTGTGTGAGTGTGAGAGAGTGAATGTGTGTGAGTGCGAAAGGGTGACTGTGTGTGAGTGGGAGAGAGTGACTGTGAGTGTGAGAGAGTGAATGTGTGTGTCTGCGAGAGACTGACTGTGTGTGAGTGTGAGAGAGTGAATTTGTGTGAGTGTGAGAGAGTCAGTCTATGAGTGGGAGAGAGTGACTGTGTGTGAGTGTGAGAAAGTGACTGTGTGTGAGTGTGATAGAGTGAATGTGTGTGAATGTGAGAGAGTGAATGTGAGAGTGAATGTGTGAGTGTGAGAGCGTGACTGTGTGAGTGTGAGAGAGTGAATGTGTGTGAGTGCGAGAGAGTGAATGTGTGTGAATGTGAGAGAGTGAATGTGTGTGAGTGCGAGAGAGTGAATGTGTGTGAGTGTGAGAGAGTCAGCGTCTGTGAGTGTGAGAATGAACATGTTCGAGTGTGTAAGTGTGCGCATGTGAGTGAGAGTGGGCGTGTGAGGGTTTGTGAGTGTGAGAGAATGAACGTGGATGAGTTCAAATAGTCAGCATGTGTGAGTGTGAGAGAATGAATGTGTGTGAAGGTGTGAGTGTGAGAGTCAGTTTGTGTGAGTGTGAGAGAGAACATGTGTGAGTGTGAGAGAGTGAATGTGTGATTGCAAGAGAGTGACTGTGTGTGAGTGTGAGAGAGTGAATGTGTGTGAGTGCGAGAGACTGACTGTGTGTGTGTGTGAGAGAGTGAATTTGTGTGAGTGTGAGAGAGTGAATGTGTGTGAGTGCGAAAGGGTGACTGTGTGTAAGTGGGAGAGAGTGACTGTGAGTGTGAGAGAGTGACTGTGTGTGTGTGTGAGACAGTGATTGTGTGCGAGTGTGAGAGGGTGACTGTGTGAGTGGGTGAGAGTGACTGTGTGTGAGTGTGAGAGTGACTGTGTGTGAGTGTGAGAGAGTGACAGTGTGTGAATGTGAGAGTGTGAGTGTGAGAGAGTGAGTTTATGTGAGTGTGTGAGTGTGACTGTGTGTGAGTGAGACAATGAACATGTGTGAGTGTGAGAGAGTGACTGTGTGTGAGTGCGAGAGGGTGACTGTGTGAGTGCAAGAGAGTGAATGTCTGTGAGTGCGAGAGAGTGAATGTGTGTGAGTGTGAGAGAGTGAATGTGTGTGAGAGAGTGAATGTGTGTGAGTGCGAGAGAGTGAATGTGTGTGAATGTGAGAGAGTGAATGTGTGTGAGTGCGAGAGAGTGAATGTGTGTGTGTGAGAGAGTGAATGTGTGTGAGTGCAAGAGAGTGAATGTCTGTGAGTGCGAGAGAGTGAATGTGTGTGAGTGTGAGAGAGTGAATGTGTGTGAGAGAGTGAATGTGTGTGAGTGCGAGAGAGTGAATGTGTGTGAATGTGAGAGAGTGAATGTGTGTGAATGTGAGAGAGTGAATGTGTGTGAATGTGAGACAGTCAGCGTCTGTGAGTGTGAGAATGAACATGTTCGAGTGTGTAAGTGTGCGCATGTGAGTGAGAGTGGGCGTGTGAGGGTTTGTGAGTGTGAGAGAATGAACGTGGATGAGTGCAAATAGTCAGCATGTGTGAGTGTGAGAGAATGAATGTGTGTGAAGGTGTGAGTGTGAGAGTCAGTTTGTGTGAGTGTGAGAGAGAACATGTGTGAGTGTGAGAGAGTGAATGTGTGATTGCAAGAGAGTGACTGTGTGTGAGTGTGAGAGAGTGAATGTGTGTGAGTGCGAGAGACTGACTGTGTGTGTGTGTGAGAGAGTGAATTTGTGTGAGTGTGAGAGAGTGAATGTGTGTGAGTGCGAAAGGGTGACTGTGTGTGAGTGGGAGAGAGTGACTGTGAGTGTGAGAGAGTGAATGTGTGTGTCTGCGAGAGACTGACTGTGTGTGAGTGTGAGAGAGTGAATTTGTGTGAGTGTGAGAGAGTCAGTCTATGAGTGGGAGAGAGTGACTGTGTGTGAGTGTGAGAAAGTGACTGTGTGTGAGTGTGATAGAGTGAATGTGTGTGAATGTGAGAGAGTGAATGTGAGAGTGAATGTGTGAGTGTGAGAGCGTGACTGTGTGAGTGTGAGAGAGTGAATGTGTGTGAGTGCGAGAGAGTGAATGTGTGTGAATGTGAGAGAGTGAATGTGTGTGAGTGCGAGAGAGTGAATGTGTGTGAGTGTGAGAGAGTCAGCGTCTGTGAGTGTGAGAATGAACATGTTCGAGTGTGTAAGTGTGCGCATGTGAGTGAGAGTGGGCGTGTGAGGGTTTGTGAGTGTGAGAGAATGAACGTGGATGAGTGCAAATAGTCAGCATGTGTGAGTGTGAGAGAATGAATGTGTGTGAAGGTGTGAGTGTGAGAGTCAGTTTGTGTGAGTGTGAGAGAGAACATGTGTGAGTGTGAGAGAGTGAATGTGTGATTGCAAGAGAGTGACTGTGTGTGAGTGTGAGAGAGTGAATGTGTGTGAGTGCGAGAGACTGACTGTGTGTGTGTGTGAGAGAGTGAATTTGTGTGAGTGTGAGAGAGTGAATGTGTGTGAGTGCGAAAGGGTGACTGTGTGTGAGTGGGAGAGAGTGACTGTGAGTGTGAGAGAGTGAATGTGTGTGTCTGCGAGAGACTGACTGTGTGTGAGTGTGAGAGAGTGAATTTGTGTGAGTGTGAGAGAGTCAGTCTATGAGTGGGAGAGAGTGACTGTGTGTGAGTGTGAGAAAGTGACTGTGTGTGAGTGTGATAGAGTGAATGTGTGTGAATGTGAGAGAGTGAATGTGAGAGTGAATGTGTGAGTGTGAGAGCGTGACTGTGTGAGTGTGAGAGAGTGAATGTGTGTGAGTGCGAGAGAGTGAATGTGTGTGAATGTGAGAGAGTGAATGTGTGTGAGTGCGAGAGAGTGAATGTGTGTGAGTGTGAGAGAGTCAGCGTCTGTGAGTGTGAGAATGAACATGTTCGAGTGTGTAAGTGTGCGCATGTGAGTGAGAGTGGGCGTGTGAGGGTTTGTGAGTGTGAGAGAATGAACGTGGATGAGTGCAAATAGTCAGCATGTGTGAGTGTGAGAGAATGAATGTGTGTGAGGGTGTGAGTGTGAGAGTCAGTTTGTGTGTGTGTGAGAGAGAACATGTGTGAGTGTGAGAGAGGGAATGTGTGAGTGCAAGAGAATGACTGTGTGTGAGTGTGAGAGAGTGAATGAGTGTGAGTGCGAGAGACTGACTGTGTGTGTGTGTGAGAGAGTGAATTTGTGTGAGTGTGAGAGAGTCAGTCTATGAGTGGGAGAGAGTGACTGTGTGAGTGTGAGAAAGTGACTGTGTGTGAGTGTGATAGACTGAATGTGTGTGAGTGTGAAAGGGTGACTGTGTGTGAGTGGGAGAGAGGGACTGTGTGAGTGTGAGAGAGTGAATGTGTGTGACTGCGAGAGACTGATTGTGTGTGAGTGTGAGAGAGTGAATTTGTGTGAGTGTGAGAGAGTCAGTCTATGAGTGGGAGAGAGTGACTGTGTGTGAGTGTGAGAAAGTGACTGTGTGTGAGTGTGATAGAGTGAATGTGTGTGAGTGCGAGAGGGTGACTGTGTGTGAGTGGGAGACAGTGACTGTGTGTGAGTGTGATAGACTGAATGTGTGTGAGTGTGAAAGGGTGACTGTGTGTGAGTGGGAGAGAGGGACTGTGTGAGTGTGAGAGAGTGAATGTGTGTGACTGCGAGAGACTGATTGTGTGTGAGTGTGAGAGAGTGAATTTGTGTGAGTGTGAGAGAGTCAGTCTATGAGTGGGAGAGAGTGACTGTGTGTGAGTGTGAGAAAGTGACTGTGTGTGAGTGTGATAGAGTGAATGTGTGTGAATGTGAGAGAGTGAATGTGAGAGTGAATGTGTGAGTGTGAGAGCGTGACTGTGTGAGTGTGAGAGAGTGAATGTGTGTGAGTGCGAGAGAGTGAATGTGTGTGAATGTGAGAGAGTGAATGTGTGTGAGTGCGAGAGAGTGAATGTGTGTGAGTGTGAGAGAGTCAGCGTCTGTGAGTGTGAGAATGAACATGTTCGAGTGTGTAAGTGTGCGCATGTGAGTGAGAGTGGGCGTGTGAGGGTTTGTGAGTGTGAGAGAATGAACGTGGATGAGTGCAAATAGTCAGCATGTGTGAGTGTGAGAGAATGAATGTGTGTGAAGGTGTGAGTGTGAGAGTCAGTTTGTGTGAGTGTGAGAGAGAACATGTGTGAGTGTGAGAGAGTGAATGTGTGATTGCAAGAGAGTGACTGTGTGTGAGTGTGAGAGAGTGAATGTGTGTGAGTGCGAGAGACTGACTGTGTGTGTGTGTGAGAGAGTGAATTTGTGTGAGTGTGAGAGAGTGAATGTGTGTGAGTGCGAAAGGGTGACTGTGTGTGAGTGGGAGAGAGTGACTGTGAGTGTGAGAGAGTGAATGTGTGTGTCTGCGAGAGACTGACTGTGTGTGAGTGTGAGAGAGTGAATCTGTGTGAGTGTGAGAGAGTCAGTCTATGAGTGGGAGAGAGTGACTGTGTGTGAGTGTGAGAAAGTGACTGTGTGTGAGTGTGATAGAGTGAATGTGTGTGAATGTGAGAGAGTGAATGTGAGAGTGAATGTGTGAGTGTGAGAGCGTGACTGTGTGAGTGTGAGAGAGTGAATGTGTGTGAGTGCGAGAGAGTGAATGTGTGTGAATGTGAGAGAGTGAAAGTGTGTGAGTGCGAGAGAGTGAATGTGTGTGAATGTGAGAGAGTGAATGTGTGTGAGTGCGAGAGAGTGAATGTGTGTGTGTGAGAGAGTGAATGTGTGTGAGTGCAAGAGAGTGAATGTCTGTGAGTGCGAGAGAGTGAATGTGTGTGAGTGTGAGAGAGTGAATGTGTGTGAGAGAGTGAATGTGTGTGAGTGCGAGAGAGTGAATGTGTGTGAATGTGAGAGAGTGAATGTGTGTGAATGTGAGAGAGTGAATGTGTGTGAATGTGAGACAGTCAGCGTCTGTGAGTGTGAGAATGAACATGTTCGAGTGTGTAAGTGTGCGCATGTGAGTGAGAGTGGGCGTGTGAGGGTTTGTGAGTGTGAGAGAATGAACGTGGATGAGTGCAAATAGTCAGCATGTGTGAGTGTGAGAGAATGAATGTGTGTGAAGGTGTGAGTGTGAGAGTCAGTTTGTGTGAGTGTGAGAGAGAACATGTGTGAGTGTGAGAGAGTGAATGTGTGATTGCAAGAGAGTGACTGTGTGTGAGTGTGAGAGAGTGAATGTGTGTGAGTGCGAGAGACTGACTGTGTGTGTGTGTGAGAGAGTGAATTTGTGTGAGTGTGAGAGAGTGAATGTGTGTGAGTGCGAAAGGGTGACTGTGTGTGAGTGGGAGAGAGTGACTGTGAGTGTGAGAGAGTGAATGTGTGTGTCTGCGAGAGACTGACTGTGTGTGAGTGTGAGAGAGTGAATTTGTGTGAGTGTGAGAGAGTCAGTCTATGAGTGGGAGAGAGTGACTGTGTGTGAGTGTGAGAAAGTGACTGTGTGTGAGTGTGATAGAGTGAATGTGTGTGAATGTGAGAGAGTGAATGTGAGAGTGAATGTGTGAGTGTGAGAGCGTGACTGTGTGAGTGTGAGAGAGTGAATGTGTGTGAGTGCGAGAGAGTGAATGTGTGTGAATGTGAGAGAGTGAATGTGTGTGAGTGCGAGAGAGTGAATGTGTGTGAGTGTGAGAGAGTCAGCGTCTGTGAGTGTGAGAATGAACATGTTCGAGTGTGTAAGTGTGCGCATGTGAGTGAGAGTGGGCGTGTGAGGGTTTGTGAGTGTGAGAGAATGAACGTGGATGAGTGCAAATAGTCAGCATGTGTGAGTGTGAGAGAATGAATGTGTGTGAAGGTGTGAGTGTGAGAGTCAGTTTGTGTGAGTGTGAGAGAGAACATGTGTGAGTGTGAGAGAGTGAATGTGTGATTGCAAGAGAGTGACTGTGTGTGAGTGTGAGAGAGTGAATGTGTGTGAGTGCGAGAGACTGACTGTGTGTGTGTGTGAGAGAGTGAATTTGTGTGAGTGTGAGAGAGTGAATGTGTGTGAGTGCGAAAGGGTGACTGTGTGTGAGTGGGAGAGAGTGACTGTGAGTGTGAGAGAGTGAATGTGTGTGTCTGCGAGAGACTGACTGTGTGTGAGTGTGAGAGAGTGAATTTGTGTGAGTGTGAGAGAGTCAGTCTATGAGTGGGAGAGAGTGACTGTGTGTGAGTGTGAGAAAGTGACTGTGTGTGAGTGTGATAGAGTGAATGTGTGTGAATGTGAGAGAGTGAATGTGAGAGTGAATGTGTGAGTGTGAGAGCGTGACTGTGTGAGTGTGAGAGAGTGAATGTGTGTGAGTGCGAGAGAGTGAATGTGTGTGAATGTGAGAGAGTGAATGTGTGTGAGTGCGAGAGAGTGAATGTGTGTGAGTGTGAGAGAGTCAGCGTCTGTGAGTGTGAGAATGAACATGTTCGAGTGTGTAAGTGTGCGCATGTGAGTGAGAGTGGGCGTGTGAGGGTTTGTGAGTGTGAGAGAATGAACGTGGATGAGTGCAAATAGTCAGCATGTGTGAGTGTGAGAGAATGAATGTGTGTGAGGGTGTGAGTGTGAGAGTCAGTTTGTGTGTGTGTGAGAGAGAACATGTGTGAGTGTGAGAGAGGGAATGTGTGAGTGCAAGAGAATGACTGTGTGTGAGTGTGAGAGAGTGAATGAGTGTGAGTGCGAGAGACTGACTGTGTGTGTGTGTGAGAGAGTGAATTTGTGTGAGTGTGAGAGAGTCAGTCTATGAGTGGGAGAGAGTGACTGTGTGAGTGTGAGAAAGTGACTGTGTGTGAGTGTGATAGACTGAATGTGTGTGAGTGTGAAAGGGTGACTGTGTGTGAGTGGGAGAGAGGGACTGTGTGAGTGTGAGAGAGTGAATGTGTGTGACTGCGAGAGACTGATTGTGTGTGAGTGTGAGAGAGTGAATTTGTGTGAGTGTGAGAGAGTCAGTCTATGAGTGGGAGAGAGTGACTGTGTGTGAGTGTGAGAAAGTGACTGTGTGTGAGTGTGATAGAGTGAATGTGTGTGAGTGCGAGAGGGTGACTGTGTGTGAGTGGGAGACAGTGACTGTGTGTGAGTGTGATAGACTGAATGTGTGTGAGTGTGAAAGGGTGACTGTGTGTGAGTGGGAGAGAGGGACTGTGTGAGTGTGAGAGAGTGAATGTGTGTGACTGCGAGAGACTGATTGTGTGTGAGTGTGAGAGAGTGAATTTGTGTGAGTGTGAGAGAGTCAGTCTATGAGTGGGAGAGAGTGACTGTGTGTGAGTGTGAGAAAGTGACTGTGTGTGAGTGTGATAGAGTGAATGTGTGTGAATGTGAGAGAGTGAATGTGAGAGTGAATGTGTGAGTGTGAGAGCGTGACTGTGTGAGTGTGAGAGAGTGAATGTGTGTGAGTGCGAGAGAGTGAATGTGTGTGAATGTGAGAGAGTGAATGTGTGTGAGTGCGAGAGAGTGAATGTGTGTGAGTGTGAGAGAGTCAGCGTCTGTGAGTGTGAGAATGAACATGTTCGAGTGTGTAAGTGTGCGCATGTGAGTGAGAGTGGGCGTGTGAGGGTTTGTGAGTGTGAGAGAATGAACGTGGATGAGTGCAAATAGTCAGCATGTGTGAGTGTGAGAGAATGAATGTGTGTGAAGGTGTGAGTGTGAGAGTCAGTTTGTGTGAGTGTGAGAGAGAACATGTGTGAGTGTGAGAGAGTGAATGTGTGATTGCAAGAGAGTGACTGTGTGTGAGTGTGAGAGAGTGAATGTGTGTGAGTGCGAGAGACTGACTGTGTGTGTGTGTGAGAGAGTGAATTTGTGTGAGTGTGAGAGAGTGAATGTGTGTGAGTGCGAAAGGGTGACTGTGTGTGAGTGGGAGAGAGTGACTGTGAGTGTGAGAGAGTGAATGTGTGTGTCTGCGAGAGACTGACTGTGTGTGAGTGTGAGAGAGTGAATCTGTGTGAGTGTGAGAGAGTCAGTCTATGAGTGGGAGAGAGTGACTGTGTGTGAGTGTGAGAAAGTGACTGTGTGTGAGTGTGATAGAGTGAATGTGTGTGAATGTGAGAGAGTGAATGTGAGAGTGAATGTGTGAGTGTGAGAGCGTGACTGTGTGAGTGTGAGAGAGTGAATGTGTGTGAGTGCGAGAGAGTGAATGTGTGTGAATGTGAGAGAGTGAAAGTGTGTGAGTGCGAGAGAGTGAATGTGTGTGAGTGTGAGAGAGTCAGCGTCTGTGAGTGTGAGAATGAACATGTTCGAGTGTGTAAGTGTGCGCATGTGAGTGAGAGTGGGCGTGTGAGGGTTTGTGAGTGTGAGAGAATGAACGTGGATGAGTGCAAATAGTCAGCATGTGTGAGTGTGAGAGAATGAATGTGTGTGAGGGTGTGAGTGTGAGAGTCAGTTTGTGTGTGTGTGAGAGAGAACATGTGTGAGTGTGAGAGAGGGAATGTGTGAGTGCAAGAGAATGACTGTGTGTGAGTGTGAGAGAGTGAATGAGTGTGAGTGCGAGAGACTGACTGTGTGTGTGTGTGAGAGAGTGAATTTGTGTGAGTGTGAGAGAGTCAGTCTATGAGTGGGAGAGAGTGACTGTGTGTGAGTGTGAGAAAGTGACTGTGTGTGAGTGTGATAGACTGAATGTGTGTGAGTGTGAAAGGGTGACTGTGTGTGAGTGGGAGAGAGGGACTGTGTGAGTGTGAGAGAGTGAATGTGTGTGACTGCGAGAGACTGATTGTGTGTGAGTGTGAGAGAGTGAATTTGTGTGAGTGTGAGAGAGTCAGTCTATGAGTGGGAGAGAGTGACTGTGTGTGAGTGTGAGAAAGTGACTGTGTGTGAGTGTGATAGAGTGAATGTGTGTGAGTGCGAGAGGGTGACTGTGTGTGAGTGGGAGACAGTGACTGTGTGTGAGTGTGATAGACTGAATGTGTGTGAGTGTGAAAGGGTGACTGTGTGTGAGTGGGAGAGAGGGACTGTGTGAGTGTGAGAGAGTGAATGTGTGTGACTGCGAGAGACTGATTGTGTGTGAGTGTGAGAGAGTGAATTTGTGTGAGTGTGAGAGAGTCAGTCTATGAGTGGGAGAGAGTGACTGTGTGTGAGTGTGAGAAAGTGACTGTGTGTGAGTGTGATAGAGTGAATGTGTGTGAATGTGAGAGAGTGAATGTGAGAGTGAATGTGTGAGTGTGAGAGCGTGACTGTGTGAGTGTGAGAGAGTGAATGTGTGTGAGTGCGAGAGAGTGAATGTGTGTGAATGTGAGAGAGTGAATGTGTGTGAGTGCGAGAGAGTGAATGTGTGTGAGTGTGAGAGAGTCAGCGTCTGTGAGTGTGAGAATGAACATGTTCGAGTGTGTAAGTGTGCGCATGTGAGTGAGAGCGGGCGTGTGAGGGTTTGTGAGTGTGAGAGAATGAACGTGGATGAGTGCAAATAGTCAGCATGTGTGAGTGTGAGAGAATGAATGTGTGTGAAGGTGTGAGTGTGAGAGTCAGTTTGTGTGAGTGTGAGAGAGAACATGTGTGAGTGTGAGAGAGTGAATGTGTGATTGCAAGAGAGTGACTGTGTGTGAGTGTGAGAGAGTGAATGTGAGTGAGTGCGAGAGACTGACTGTGTGTGTGTGTGAGAGAGTGAATTTGTGTGAGTGTGAGAGAGTGAATGTGTGTGAGTGCGAAAGGGTGACTGTGTGTGAGTGGGAGAGAGTGACTGTGAGTGTGAGAGAGTGAATGTGTGTGTCTGCGAGAGACTGACTGTGTGTGAGTGTGAGAGAGTGAATTTGTGTGAGTGTGAGAGAGTCAGTCTATGAGTGGGAGAGAGTGACTGTGTGTGAGTGTGAGAAAGTGACTGTGTGTGAGTGTGATAGAGTGAATGTGTGTGAATGTGAGAGAGTGAATGTGAGAGTGAATGTGTGAGTGTGAGAGCGTGACTGTGTGAGTGTGAGAGAGTGAATGTGTGTGAGTGCGAGAGAGTGAATGTGTGTGAATGTGAGAGAGTGAATGTGTGTGAGTGCGAGAGAGTGAATGTGTGTGAGTGTGAGAGAGTCAGCGTCTGTGAGTGTGAGAATGAACATGTTCGAGTGTGTAAGTGTGCGCATGTGAGTGAGAGTGGGCGTGTGAGGGTTTGTGAGTGTGAGAGAATGAACGTGGATGAGTGCAAATAGTCAGCATGTGTGAGTGTGAGAGAATGAATGTGTGTGAGGGTGTGAGTGTGAGAGTCAGTTTGTGTGTGTGTGAGAGAGAACATGTGTGAGTGTGAGAGAGGGAATGTGTGAGTGCAAGAGAATGACTGTGTGTGAGTGTGAGAGAGTGAATGAGTGTGAGTGCGAGAGACTGACTGTGTGTGTGTGTGAGAGAGTGAATTTGTGTGAGTGTGAGAGAGTCAGTCTATGAGTGGGAGAGAGTGACTGTGTGTGAGTGTGAGAAAGTGACTGTGTGTGAGTGTGATAGACTGAATGTGTGTGAGTGTGAAAGGGTGACTGTGTGTGAGTGGGAGAGAGGGACTGTGTGAGTGTGAGAGAGTGAATGTGTGTGACTGCGAGAGACTGATTGTGTGTGAGTGTGAGAGAGTGAATTTGTGTGAGTGTGAGAGAGTCAGTCTATGAGTGGGAGAGAGTGACTGTGTGTGAGTGTGAGAAAGTGACTGTGTGTGAGTGTGATAGAGTGAATGTGTGTGAGTGCGAGAGGGTGACTGTGTGTGAGTGGGAGACAGTGACCGTGTGTGAGTGCAAGAGAGTGAATGTGTGTGAGAGTGAGAGAGTGACTGTGCGTGAGTGTGAGAGAGTGACTGTGCGTGAGTGTGAGAGAGTGACTGTGTGTGAGTGTGAGAGAGTGACTGTGTGTCAGTGTGAGAGACTGAACATGTGCGAGTTTGAGAGACAGTGTAAGTGTGAGAGAGTGAATGTGTGTGAGTGCAAGAGAGTGAATGTGTGTGAGTGTGAGAGAGTGACTGTGCGTGAGTGAGAGACAGTGACTGTGGGCGAGTGTGAGAGGGTGACTGTGTGATTGTGAGAGAATGAACATGTGTGAGTGCAAGAGAGTCCGTGTGTGTGAGTGCGAGAGAGTGACTGTGAGAGTGTGAGAGAGTGACTGTGTGTGAGTGTGAGAGAGTGACTGTGTGTCAGTGTGAGAGACTGAACATGTGCGAGTTTGAGAGACAGTGTAAGTGTGAGAGAGTGAATGTGTGTGAATGCAAGAGAGTGAATGTGTGTGAGTGTGAGAGAGTGACTGTGCGTGAGTGAGAGACAGTGACTGTGGGCGAGTGTGAGAGGGTGACTGTGTGAGTGTGAGAGAATGAACATGTGTGAGTGCAAGAGAGTCCGTGTGTGTGAGTGCGAGAGAGTGACTGTGAGAGTGTGAGAGAGTGACTGTGTGTGAGTTTGACAGGGTGACTGTGTGTGTGTGTGAGAGAGTGACTGTGTGTCAGTGTGAGAGACTGAACATGTGCGAGTTTGAGAGACAGTGTAAGTGTGAGAGAGTGAATGTGTGAGTGTTAGAGAGTGAATGTGTGAATGTGAGAGTGAATGTGTGAGTGTGAGAGCGTGACTGTGTGAGTGTGAGAGAGTGAATGTGTGTGAGTGCGAGAAGGTGAATGTGTGTGAATGTGAGAGAGTGAATGTGTGTGAGTGCGAGAGAGTGAATGTGTGTGAGTGTGAGAGAGTCAGCGTCTGTGAGTGTGAGAATGAACATGTTCGCGTGTGTAAGTGTGCGCATGTGAGTGAGAGTGGGCGTGTGAGGGTTTGTGAGTGAGAGAATGAGCGTGGATGAGTGCAAATAGTCAGCATGTGTGAGTGTGAGAGAATGAATGTGTGTGAGGGTGTGAGTGTGAGAGTCAATTTGTGTGAGTGTGAGAGAGAACATGTGTGAGTGCGAGAGTGTGAGTGTGAGAGTGTGAGTGTGAGAGAGTGAGTTTATGTGAGTGTGTGAGTGTGACTGTGTGTGAGTGTGAGAGAGTGAATGTGTGTCAGTGTGAGAGACTGAACATGTGCGAGTTTGAGAGACAGTGTAAGTGTGAGAGAGTGAATGTGTGAGTGTTAGAGAGTGAATGTGTGAATGTGAGAGTGAATGTGTGAGTGTGAGAGCGTGACTGTGTGAGTGTGAGAGAGTGAATGTGTGTGAGTGCGAGAAGGTGAATGTGTGTGAATGTGAGAGAGTGAATGTGTGTGAGTGCGAGAGAGTGAATGTGTGCGAGTGTGAGAGAGCCAGCGTCTGTGAGTGTGAGAATGAACATGTTCGCGTGTGTAAGTGTGCGCATGTGAGTGAGAGTGGGCGTGTGAGGGTTTGTGAGTGTGAGAGAATGAGCGTGGATGAGTGCAAATAGTCAGCATGTGTGAGTGTGAGAGAATGAATGTGTGTGAGGGTGTGAGTGTGAGAGTCAATTTGTGTGAGTGTGAGAGAGAACATGTGTGAGTGTGAGAGAGTGAATGTGTGAGTGCAAGAGAGTGACTGTGTGTGAGTGTGAGAGAGTGAATGTGTGTGAGTGTGAGAGACTGACTGTGTGTGTGTGTGAGAGAGTGACTTTGTGTGAGTGTAAGAGAGTCAGTCTATGAGTGGGAGAGAGTGACTGTGTGTGAGTGTGAGAAAGTGACTGTGTGTGAGTGTGATAGAGTGAATGTGTGTGAGTGCGAAAGGGTGACTGTGTGTGAGTGTGAGAGAGTGAATTTGTGTGAGTGTGAGAGAGTCAGTCTATGAGTGGGAGAGAGTGACTGTGTGTGAGTGTGAGAAAGTGACTGTGTGTGAGTGTGAGAAAGTGACTGTGTGTGAGTGTGATAGAGTGAATGTGTGTGAATGTGAGAGAGTGAATGTGAGAGTGAATGTGTGAGTGTGAGAGCGTGACTGTGTGAGTGTGAGAGAGTGAATGTGTGTGAGTGCGAGAGAGTGAATGTGTGTGAATGTGAGAGAGTGAATGTGTGTGAGTGCGAGAGAGTGAATGTGTGTGAGTGTGAGAGAGTCAGCGTCTGTGAGTGTGAGAATGAACATGTTCGAGTGTGTAAGTGTGCGCATGTGAGTGAGAGTGGGCGTGTGAGGGTTTGTGAGTGTGAGAGAATGAACGTGGATGAGTGCAAATAGTCAGCATGTGTGAGTGTGAGAGAATGAATGTGTGTGAAGGTGTGAGTGTGAGAGTCAGTTTGTGTGAGTGTGAGAGAGAACATGTGTGAGTGTGAGAGAGTGAATGTGTGATTGCAAGAGAGTGACTGTGTGTGAGTGTGAGAGAGTGAATGTGTGTGAGTGCGAGAGACTGACTGTGTGTGTGTGTGAGAGAGTGAATTTGTGTGAGTGTGAGAGAGTGAATGTGTGAGTGCGAAAGGGTGACTGTGTGTGAGTGGGAGAGAGTGACTGTGAGTGTGAGAGAGTGAATGTGTGTGTCTGCGAGAGACTGACTGTGTGTGAGTGTGAGAGAGTGAATCTGTGTGAGTGTGAGAGAGTCAGTCTATGAGTGGGAGAGAGTGACTGTGTGTGAGTGTGAGAAAGTGACTGTGTGTGAGTGTGATAGAGTGAATGTGTGTGAATGTGAGAGAGTGAATGTGAGAGTGAATGTGTGAGTGTGAGAGCGTGACTGTGTGAGTGTGAGAGAGTGAATGTGTGTGAGTGCGAGAGAGTGAATGTGTGTGAATGTGAGAGAGTGAAAGTGTGTGAGTGCGAGAGAGTGAATGTGTGTGAGTGTGAGAGAGTCAGCGTCTGTGAGTGTGAGAATGAACATGTTCGAGTGTGTAAGTGTGCGCATGTGAGTGAGAGTGGGCGTGTGAGGGTTTGTGAGTGTGAGAGAATGAACGTGGATGAGTGCAAATAGTCAGCATGTGTGAGTGTGAGAGAATGAATGTGTGTGAGGGTGTGAGTGTGAGAGTCAGTTTGTGTGTGTGTGAGAGAGAACATGTGTGAGTGTGAGAGAGGGAATGTGTGAGTGCAAGAGAATGACTGTGTGTGAGTGTGAGAGAGTGAATGAGTGTGAGTGCGAGAGACTGACTGTGTGTGTGTGTGAGAGAGTGAATTTGTGTGAGTGTGAGAGAGTCAGTCTATGAGTGGGAGAGAGTGACTGTGTGTGAGTGTGAGAAAGTGACTGTGTGTGAGTGTGATAGACTGAATGTGTGTGAGTGTGAAAGGGTGACTGTGTGTGAGTGGGAGAGAGGGACTGTGTGAGTGTGAGAGAGTGAATGTGTGTGACTGCGAGAGACTGATTGTGTGTGAGTGTGAGAGAGTGAATTTGTGTGAGTGTGAGAGAGTCAGTCTATGAGTGGGAGAGAGTGACTGTGTGTGAGTGTGAGAAAGTGACTGTGTGTGAGTGTGATAGAGTGAATGTGTGTGAGTGCGAGAGGGTGACTGTGTGTGAGTGGGAGACAGTGACTGTGTGTGAGTGTGATAGACTGAATGTGTGTGAGTGTGAAAGGGTGACTGTGTGTGAGTGGGAGAGAGGGACTGTGTGAGTGTGAGAGAGTGAATGTGTGTGACTGCGAGAGACTGATTGTGTGTGAGTGTGAGAGAGTGAATTTGTGTGAGTGTGAGAGAGTCAGTCTATGAGTGGGAGAGAGTGACTGTGTGTGAGTGTGAGAAAGTGACTGTGTGTGAGTGTGATAGAGTGAATGTGTGTGAATGTGAGAGAGTGAATGTGAGAGTGAATGTGTGAGTGTGAGAGCGTGACTGTGTGAGTGTGAGAGAGTGAATGTGTGTGAGTGCGAGAGAGTGAATGTGTGTGAATGTGAGAGAGTGAATGTGTGTGAGTGCGAGAGAGTGAATGTGTGTGAGTGTGAGAGAGTCAGCGTCTGTGAGTGTGAGAATGAACATGTTCGAGTGTGTAAGTGTGCGCATGTGAGTGAGAGCGGGCGTGTGAGGGTTTGTGAGTGTGAGAGAATGAACGTGGATGAGTGCAAATAGTCAGCATGTGTGAGTGTGAGAGAATGAATGTGTGTGAAGGTGTGAGTGTGAGAGTCAGTTTGTGTGAGTGTGAGAGAGAACATGTGTGAGTGTGAGAGAGTGAATGTGTGATTGCAAGAGAGTGACTGTGTGTGAGTGTGAGAGAGTGAATGTGAGTGAGTGCGAGAGACTGACTGTGTGTGTGTGTGAGAGAGTGAATTTGTGTGAGTGTGAGAGAGTGAATGTGTGTGAGTGCGAAAGGGTGACTGTGTGTGAGTGGGAGAGAGTGACTGTGAGTGTGAGAGAGTGAATGTGTGTGTCTGCGAGAGACTGACTGTGTGTGAGTGTGAGAGAGTGAATTTGTGTGAGTGTGAGAGAGTCAGTCTATGAGTGGGAGAGAGTGACTGTGTGTGAGTGTGAGAAAGTGACTGTGTGTGAGTGTGATAGAGTGAATGTGTGTGAATGTGAGAGAGTGAATGTGAGAGTGAATGTGTGAGTGTGAGAGCGTGACTGTGTGAGTGTGAGAGAGTGAATGTGTGTGAGTGCGAGAGAGTGAATGTGTGTGAATGTGAGAGAGTGAATGTGTGTGAGTGCGAGAGAGTGAATGTGTGTGAGTGTGAGAGAGTCAGCGTCTGTGAGTGTGAGAATGAACATGTTCGAGTGTGTAAGTGTGCGCATGTGAGTGAGAGTGGGCGTGTGAGGGTTTGTGAGTGTGAGAGAATGAACGTGGATGAGTGCAAATAGTCAGCATGTGTGAGTGTGAGAGAATGAATGTGTGTGAGGGTGTGAGTGTGAGAGTCAGTTTGTGTGTGTGTGAGAGAGAACATGTGTGAGTGTGAGAGAGGGAATGTGTGAGTGCAAGAGAATGACTGTGTGTGAGTGTGAGAGAGTGAATGAGTGTGAGTGCGAGAGACTGACTGTGTGTGTGTGTGAGAGAGTGAATTTGTGTGAGTGTGAGAGAGTCAGTCTATGAGTGGGAGAGAGTGACTGTGTGTGAGTGTGAGAAAGTGACTGTGTGTGAGTGTGATAGACTGAATGTGTGTGAGTGTGAAAGGGTGACTGTGTGTGAGTGGGAGAGAGGGACTGTGTGAGTGTGAGAGAGTGAATGTGTGTGACTGCGAGAGACTGATTGTGTGTGAGTGTGAGAGAGTGAATTTGTGTGAGTGTGAGAGAGTCAGTCTATGAGTGGGAGAGAGTGACTGTGTGTGAGTGTGAGAAAGTGACTGTGTGTGAGTGTGATAGAGTGAATGTGTGTGAGTGCGAGAGGGTGACTGTGTGTGAGTGGGAGACAGTGACCGTGTGTGAGTGCAAGAGAGTGAATGTGTGTGAGAGTGAGAGAGTGACTGTGCGTGAGTGTGAGAGAGTGACTGTGCGTGAGTGTGAGAGAGTGACTGTGTGTGAGTGTGAGAGAGTGACTGTGTGTCAGTGTGAGAGACTGAACATGTGCGAGTTTGAGAGACAGTGTAAGTGTGAGAGAGTGAATGTGTGTGAGTGCAAGAGAGTGAATGTGTGTGAGTGTGAGAGAGTGACTGTGCGTGAGTGAGAGACAGTGACTGTGGGCGAGTGTGAGAGGGTGACTGTGTGATTGTGAGAGAATGAACATGTGTGAGTGCAAGAGAGTCCGTGTGTGTGAGTGCGAGAGAGTGACTGTGAGAGTGTGAGAGAGTGACTGTGTGTGAGTGTGAGAGAGTGACTGTGTGTCAGTGTGAGAGACTGAACATGTGCGAGTTTGAGAGACAGTGTAAGTGTGAGAGAGTGAATGTGTGTGAATGCAAGAGAGTGAATGTGTGTGAGTGTGAGAGAGTGACTGTGCGTGAGTGAGAGACAGTGACTGTGGGCGAGTGTGAGAGGGTGACTGTGTGAGTGTGAGAGAATGAACATGTGTGAGTGCAAGAGAGTCCGTGTGTGTGAGTGCGAGAGAGTGACTGTGAGAGTGTGAGAGAGTGACTGTGTGTGAGTTTGACAGGGTGACTGTGTGTGTGTGTGAGAGAGTGACTGTGTGTCAGTGTGAGAGACTGAACATGTGCGAGTTTGAGAGACAGTGTAAGTGTGAGAGAGTGAATGTGTGAGTGTTAGAGAGTGAATGTGTGAATGTGAGAGTGAATGTGTGAGTGTGAGAGCGTGACTGTGTGAGTGTGAGAGAGTGAATGTGTGTGAGTGCGAGAAGGTGAATGTGTGTGAATGTGAGAGAGTGAATGTGTGTGAGTGCGAGAGAGTGAATGTGTGTGAGTGTGAGAGAGTCAGCGTCTGTGAGTGTGAGAATGAACATGTTCGCGTGTGTAAGTGTGCGCATGTGAGTGAGAGTGGGCGTGTGAGGGTTTGTGAGTGAGAGAATGAGCGTGGATGAGTGCAAATAGTCAGCATGTGTGAGTGTGAGAGAATGAATGTGTGTGAGGGTGTGAGTGTGAGAGTCAATTTGTGTGAGTGTGAGAGAGAACATGTGTGAGTGCGAGAGTGTGAGTGTGAGAGTGTGAGTGTGAGAGAGTGAGTTTATGTGAGTGTGTGAGTGTGACTGTGTGTGAGTGTGAGAGAGTGAATGTGTGTCAGTGTGAGAGACTGAACATGTGCGAGTTTGAGAGACAGTGTAAGTGTGAGAGAGTGAATGTGTGAGTGTTAGAGAGTGAATGTGTGAATGTGAGAGTGAATGTGTGAGTGTGAGAGCGTGACTGTGTGAGTGTGAGAGAGTGAATGTGTGTGAGTGCGAGAAGGTGAATGTGTGTGAATGTGAGAGAGTGAATGTGTGTGAGTGCGAGAGAGTGAATGTGTGCGAGTGTGAGAGAGCCAGCGTCTGTGAGTGTGAGAATGAACATGTTCGCGTGTGTAAGTGTGCGCATGTGAGTGAGAGTGGGCGTGTGAGGGTTTGTGAGTGTGAGAGAATGAGCGTGGATGAGTGCAAATAGTCAGCATGTGTGAGTGTGAGAGAATGAATGTGTGTGAGGGTGTGAGTGTGAGAGTCAATTTGTGTGAGTGTGAGAGAGAACATGTGTGAGTGTGAGAGAGTGAATGTGTGAGTGCAAGAGAGTGACTGTGTGTGAGTGTGAGAGAGTGAATGTGTGTGAGTGTGAGAGACTGACTGTGTGTGTGTGTGAGAGAGTGACTTTGTGTGAGTGTAAGAGAGTCAGTCTATGAGTGGGAGAGAGTGACTGTGTGTGAGTGTGAGAAAGTGACTGTGTGTGAGTGTGATAGAGTGAATGTGTGTGAGTGCGAAAGGGTGACTGTGTGTGAGTGTGAGAGAGTGAATTTGTGTGAGTGTGAGAGAGTCAGTCTATGAGTGGGAGAGAGTGACTGTGTGTGAGTGTGAGAAAGTGACTGTGTGTGAGTGTGATAGAGTGAATGTGTGTGAGTGCGAGAGGGTGACTGTGTGTGAGTGGGAGAGAGTGACCGTGTGTCAGTGTGAGAGACTGAACATGTGCGAGTTTGAGAGACAGTGTAAGTGTGAGAGAGTGAATGTGTGTGTGTTTGAGAGTGAATGTGTGAGTGTGAGAGAGTGAATGTGTGAATGTGAGAGTGAATGTGTGAGTGTGAGAGCGTGACTGTGTGTGAGTGCGAGAGAGTGAATGTGTGTGAGTGGGACAGAGTGACTGTGTGAGTGTGAGAGAGTGAATGTGTGCGAGTGGGAGAGAGTGATGGTGTGTGAGTGTGAGAGACAGTGTAAGTGTGAGAGAGTGAATGTGTGTGTGTGAGAGAATGAACATGTGTGAGTGTGAGAGAGTCAGTGTGTGTGAGTGGGAAAGAGTGACTGTGTGTGAGTGAGAGACAGTGACTGTGGGCGAGTGTGAGAGGGTGACTGTGTGAGTGTGAGAGAATGAACATGTGTGAGTGTGAGAGAGTGACTGTGTGTGAGTGGGAGAGAATGACTGTGTGAGTGTGTGAGAGAGTGTATGTTTGTGAGTCTGAGAAGCTGGTTGTGTGTGAGTGTGAGAGGGTGACTGTGTGAGTGTGAGAGAATGGACATGTGTGAGTGCGAGAGGGTGACTGTGTGTGAGTGTGAGAGAGTGTATGTTTGTGAGTCTGAGAGGCTGGCTGTGTGTGAGTGTGAGAGGGTGACTGTGTGAGTGTGAGAGAATGGACATGTGTGAGTGCGAGAGGCTGGCTGTGTGTGAGTGTGAGAGGGTGACTGTGTGAGTGTGAGAGAATGGACATGTGTGAGTGTGAGAGAGTGAATGTGTGTCAGTGTGAGAGAATGAACATGTGTGAGTGTGAGAGAGTGATGGTGTGTGAGTGGGAGAGAGTGACTGTGTGTGAGTGGGAGAGAATGACTGTGTGTGAGTGGGAGAGAGTGACTGTGTGTGAGTGTGAGAGAATGAACATGTGAGAGTGTGAGAGTGTGAGAGAATGAACATTTGTGAGTGTGGGGGAATGAACATGAGTGTGAGAGAGTGACTGTGAGTGTGTGAGAGTCACTGCGTGTGAGTGGGAGAGAGTGACTGTGTGTGAGTGTGAGAGGGTGACTGTGTGTGAGTGTGAGAGAATGAACATGTGTGAGTGCGAGAGAGTAAGTGTGTGTGTGGGTGTGAGAGAGTGAATGTGTTTTAGTGTGAGAGAGTGAATGTGTGTGAGTGCGAGAGTTTGGCTGTGTGTGAGTGGGAGAGAGTGACTGTGTGTGAGTGCGAGAGAGTGACTGTGAGAGTGTGAGAGAGTGACTGTGTGTGAGTGTGAGAGAGTGAATATGTGTGTGTGAGAGAATGAACATGTATGAGTGTGAGAGAGTGACAGTGTGTGAGTAGGAGAGAATGACTGTGTGTGAGTGGGAGATGGTGAATGTGTGTGAGTGTGAGAGAGTGAATGTGTTTGAGTGTGAGAGAGTGAATGTGTGTGAGTGTGAGAGAGTCAGTGTGTGTGAGTGTGAGTGTGAATGTGTGTGTGTGGGAGAGTGAATGTGTGTGAGTGTGAGAGAGTGACTGTGTGATTGTGAGAGAGTGACTGTGTGAGAGTGAGATAGTGATTGTGTGTGAGTGCGAGAGGGTGACTGTGTGTGAGTGTGAGAGGGTGACTGTCTGTGAGTGTGAGAGAGTGAATGTGTGTGTGAGAGAGTGAATGTGTGTGAGTGTGAGAGAGTAAATGTGTGTGAGTGCGAGAGGGTGACTGTGTCTGAGTGTGAAAGAGTGACTGTGTGTGAGTGTGAGAGAGTGAATGTGTGTGAGTGCGAGAGGCTGTCTGTGTGTGAGTGTGAAAGAGTGACTGTGTGTGAGTGTGAGAGAGTGACTGTGTGTGAGTGGGAGAGGGTGACCGTGTGTGAATGTGAGAGAGTGAATGTGTGTGAGTGCGAGAGGCTGACTGTGTGTGAGTGTGAGAGAGTGACTGTGTGTGAGTGTGAGAGAGTGAATGTGTGTGTGTGAGAGAGTGACTGCGTGTGAGTGTGAGAGAGTGACTGAGTGTGAGAGAGTGAATGTTTTTGAGTGGGAGAGAGTGACTGTGGGTGAGTGGGAGAGAGTGACTGTGGGTGAGTGTGAGAGAGTGACTGTGTGTGAGTGTTATAGCGTGACTGTGTGTGAGTGTGAGAGAGTGACTGTGTGTGAGTGCGAGAGTGTCAATGCCTGTGAGTGCGAGAGAGTGACTGTGTGTGAGTGTGTGAGTGTGAGAGCTTGAGTGTGAGAGTGTGAATGAGTGTGAGTGTGAGAGGGTGACTCTGTGAGTGTGAGAGAATGAACATGTGCGAGTGTGTGAGATTCAGTGTGTGAGTGCAAGAGAGTGACTGTGTGTGAGTGTGAGATTATGAACATGTGTGAGTTTGAGAGAGTGAATGTGTGTAAGTGTTAGAGGGTGACAGTGTGTGAGTGTGAGAGAGTGACTGTGTGTGAGTGTGAGAGAGTCAGTGTGTGTGAGTGGGAGAGAGTGACTGTGTGTGAGGCAGTGACTGTGTGCGAGTGTGAGTGGGTGACTGTGTGAGTGTGAGAGAATGAAGATGTGTGAGTGCGAAAGAGTCAGTGTGTGTGAGTGCAAGAGAGTGACTGCGTGTGAGTGTGAGAGAGTGACTGTGTGTGAGTGTGAGAGAATGAACATGTGTGAGTGGGAGAGGATGAATGTGTGAGCGAGCGAAAGTGTGTGAGTGTGAGAAAGTGACTGTGAGTGGGAAAGAGTGACTGTGTGAGTGGGAGAGAGTGAGTGTGTGTGAGTGTGAGAGTGTGACTGTGTGAGTGTGAGAGAGGGGGGGTATGTGAGTGTGTGAGAGAGTGACTGTGAGTGGGAGAGAGTGAGTGTGTGTGGGTGTGAGAGTGTGACTGTGTGTGTGCGTGAGAGAGTGAGTGTGTGTGTGTGAGAGAGTGAATGTGTGTATGTGTGAGAGAGTGACTGTGTGTGTGTGAGGGTGTGAATGTGTGTGTGTGAAAGTGTGAATGTGTGTGTGTGAAAGTGTGAATGTGTGTGTGTGAGAGTGTGACTGTGAGTGGGAGAGAGTGAGTGTATGTGAGTGTGTGACTGTGACTGTGTTTGAGAGAATGAACATGTGTGAGTGTGAGAGAGTAACTGTGTGTGAGTGTGAATGTTTGTGTGTGAGAAAGTGAATGTGTGTGAGTGTGAGAGGGCGACTGTGTGTGAGTGTGGGAGAGTGACTGTGTGTGTGTGTGAGAGAGAGACTGTGTGAGTGTGAGAGAGTGACTGTGAGTGAGTGTGAGAGAGTGACTGTGTGTGAGTGTGAGAGAATGAACATGTGTGAGTGTGAGAGAGTCAGTGTGTGTGAGTGTGAGAGAATGAATGTGTGTGAGGGTGTGAGTGTGAGAGTCAGTTTGTGTGAGTGTGAGAGAGAACATGTGTGAGTGTGAGAGAGTGAATGTGTGTGTGTGAGAGAGTGAACATGTATGAGTGTGAGAGAGTGAATGTGTGGGACAGGGTGAATGTGTGTGAGTGTGAGAGTTTAACTGTGTGAGTGTGAGAGAATGAACATGTGTGAGTGTGAGGGAGTCAGTGTGTGAGTGCAAGAGAGTGACTGTGTGTGAGTGTGAGAGGGTGACTGTGAGTGTGAGAGAGTGAATGTGTGTGAGTGTGAGAGGCTGACTGTGTGTGAGTGTGAGAGAGTGAATTTGTGTGAGTGTGAGAGAGTGAATGTATGTGAGTGTGAGAGAGTGACTGTGTGTGAGTGTGAGAGCTTGACTGTGTGAGAGAGTGACTGTGTGTCAGTGTGACAGACTGAACATGTGTGAGTTTGAGAGGATGAATGTGGATGAGTGTGAGAGAGTGAATGTGTGAGTGTGAGAGAGTGAATGTCTGAGTGTGAGAGTGAATGTGTGAGTGTGAGAGCGTGACTGTGTGTGAGTGTGAGAGAGTGAATGTGTGTGAGTGGGACAGAGTGACTGTGTGAGTGTGAGAGAGTGAATGTGTGCGAGTGGGAGAGAGTGGCGGTGTGTGAGTGTGAGAGACAGTGTAAGTGTGAGAGAGTGAATGTGTGTGTGTGAGAGAATGAACATGTGTGAGTGTGAGAGAGTGACTGTGTGTGAGTGGGAGAGAATGACTGTGTGTGAGAGGGAGAGGGTGAATGTGTGTGAGTGTGAGAGAGTGAATGTGTTTGAGTGTGAGAGAGTGAATGTGTGTGAGTGTGAGAGAGTCAGTATGTGTGAGTGGGAGAGAGTGACTGTGTGTGAGTGAGAGACAGTAACTGTGGGCGAGTGTGAGAGGGTGACTGTGTGAGTGTGAGAGAATGAATATGTGTGAGTGCAAGAGAGTCAGTGTGTGTGAGTGCAAGAGAGTGACTGTGAGAGTGTGAGAGAGTGTCTGTGTGTGAGTTTGACAGGGTGAATGGGTGTGAGTGTGAGAGTGACTGTGTGTGTGTGTGAGAGAATGAACATGTGTGAGTGTGAGAGAGTGACTGGGTGTGAGTGTGAGAAAGTGACTGTGAGTGGAAGAGAGTGACTGTGTGTGAGTGTGAGAGAGTGACTGTGTGAGTGTGAGAGAGTGAGTGTGTGAGTGTGACTGTGTGTAAGAGAATGAACATGTGTGAGTGTGAGAGAGTGACTGTGTGTGAGTGTGAGAGAGTGAATGTGTGTGTGTGAGAGAATGAATGTGTGTGAGTGTGAGAGAGTGACTGTGTGTGAGTGTGAATGTGTGTGTGAGAGAGTGAATGTGTGTGAGTGTGAGAGGGTGACTGTGTGTGAGTGTGGGAGGGTGACTGTGTGTGAGTGTGAGAGAGTGACTGTGTGAGTGTGAGAGAGTGACTGTGTGTGCATGTAAGAGAGTGACTGTGTGTGAGTGTGGGAGGGTGACTGTGTGTGAGTGTGAGAGAGTGACTGTGTGAGTGTGAGAGAGTGACTGTGTGTGCATGTAAGAGAGTGACTGTGTGTGAGTGCGAGTGGGTGACTGTGTGTGAGTGTGAGAGGGTGACAGCCTGTGAGTGTGAGAGAGTGAATGTGTGTGTGTGAGAGTATGACCATGTGTGAGTGTGAGAGAGTCAGTGTGTGTGAGTGTGAGCGAGTGAATGTGTGTGAGACAGTGACTGTGTGCGAGTGTGAGAGTGACTGTGTGTGAGTGTGAGAGAGTGAATGTGTGAGTGTGAGAGAGTGAATGTGTTTGAGTGTGAGAGGGTGAATGTGTGAGTGTGAGAGCGTGACTGTGTGTGAGTGTGAGAGATTGAATGTTTGTGAGTGCAAGAGAGTGAATGTGTGTGAGTGTGAGAGAGTGGCTGTGTGTGAGTGTGAGAGAGTGACGGTGTGTGAATGTGAGAGAGTGAATGCGTGTGAGTGTTAGAGTGTGACTGTTTGTGAGTGTGAGAGAGTGACTGTGTGAGTGTGAGAGAGTGACTGGATGTGACAGGGAGACTGTGTGTGTGTGTGAGAGAGTGACTGTGTGTGAGTGTGAGAGAGTGAATGTGTGTGAGTGTGAGAGAGTGAATGTGTGTGAGTGTGAGAGAGTGAATGTGTGTGAGTGTGAGAGAATGAACATGTGAGTGGGAGAGAGTGACTGTGGGTGAGTGTGAGAGAGTGACTGTGTGTGAGTGTTATAGCGTGACTGTGTGTGAGTGTGAGAGAGTGACTGTGTGTGAGTGCGAGAGTGTCAATGCCTGTGAGTGCGAGAGAGTGACTGTGTGTGAGTGTGTGAGTGTGAGAGCTTGAGTGTGAGAGTGTGAATGAGTGTGAGTGTGAGAGGGTGACTCTGTGAGTGTGAGAGAATGAACATGTGCGAGTGTGTGAGATTCAGTGTGTGAGTGCAAGAGAGTGACTGTGTGTGAGTGTGAGATTATGAACATGTGTGAGTTTGAGAGAGTGAATGTGTGTAAGTGTTAGAGGGTGACAGTGTGTGAGTGTGAGAGAGTGACTGTGTGTGAGTGTGAGAGAGTCAGTGTGTGTGAGTGGGAGAGAGTGACTGTGTGTGAGGCAGTGACTGTGTGCGAGTGTGAGTGGGTGACTGTGTGAGTGTGAGAGAATGAAGATGTGTGAGTGCGAAAGAGTCTGTGTGTGAGTGCAAGAGAGTGACTGCGTGTGAGTGTGAGAGAGTGACTGTGTGTGAGTGTGAGAGAATGAACATGTGTGAGTGGGAGAGGATGAATGTGTGAGCGAGCGAAAGTGTGTGAGTGTGAGAAAGTGACTGTGAGTGGGAAAGAGTGACTGTGTGAGTGGGAGAGAGTGAGTGTGTGTGAGTGTGAGAGTGTGACTGTGTGAGTGTGAGAGAGGGGGGGTATGTGAGTGTGTGAGAGAGTGACTGTGAGTGGGAGAGAGTGAGTGTGTGTGGGTGTGAGAGTGTGACTGTGTGTGTGCGTGAGAGAGTGAGTGTGTGTGTGTGAGAGAGTGAATGTGTGTATGTGTGAGAGAGTGACTGTGTGTGTGTGAGGGTGTGAATGTGTGTGTGTGAAAGTGTGAATGTGTGTGTGTGAAAGTGTGAATGTGTGTGTGTGAGAGTGTGACTGTGAGTGGGAGAGAGTGAGTGTATGTGAGTGTGTGACTGTGACTGTGTTTGAGAGAATGAACATGTGTGAGTGTGAGAGAGTAACTGTGTGTGAGTGTGAATGTGTGTGTGTGAGAAAGTGAATGTGTGTGAGTGTGAGAGGGCGACTGTGTGTGAGTGTGGGAGAGTGACTGTGTGTGTGTGTGAGAGAGAGACTGTGTGAGTGTGAGAGAGTGACTGTGAGTGAGTGTGAGAGAGTGACTGTGTGTGAGTGTGAGAGAATGAACATGTGTGAGTGTGAGAGAGTCAGTGTGTGTGAGTGTGAGAGAATGAATGTGTGTGAGGGTGTGAGTGTGAGAGTCAGTTTGTGTGAGTGTGAGAGAGAACATGTGTGAGTGTGAGAGAGTGAATGTGTGTGTGTGAGAGAGTGAACATGTATGAGTGTGAGAGAGTGAATGTGTGGGACAGGGTGAATGTGTGTGAGTGTGAGAGTTTAACTGTGTGAGTGTGAGAGAATGAACATGTGTGAGTGTGAGGGAGTCAGTGTGTGAGTGCAAGAGAGTGACTGTGTGTGAGTGTGAGAGGGTGACTGTGAGTGTGAGAGAGTGAATGTGTGTGAGTGTGAGAGGCTGACTGTGTGTGAGTGTGAGAGAGTGAATTTGTGTGAGTGTGAGAGAGTGAATGTATGTGAGTGTGAGAGAGTGACTGTGTGTGAGTGTGAGAGCTTGACTGTGTGAGAGAGTGACTGTGTGTCAGTGTGACAGACTGAACATGTGTGAGTTTGAGAGGATGAATGTGGATGAGTGTGAGAGAGTGAATGTGTGAGTGTGAGAGAGTGAATGTCTGAGTGTGAGAGTGAATGTGTGAGTGTGAGAGCGTGACTGTGTGTGAGTGTGAGAGAGTGAATGTGTGTGAGTGGGACAGAGTGACTGTGTGAGTGTGAGAGAGTGAATGTGTGCGAGTGGGAGAGAGTGGCGGTGTGTGAGTGTGAGAGACAGTGTAAGTGTGAGAGAGTGAATGTGTGTGTGTGAGAGAATGAACATGTGTGAGTGTGAGAGAGTGACTGTGTGTGAGTGGGAGAGAATGACTGTGTGTGAGAGGGAGAGGGTGAATGTGTGTGAGTGTGAGAGAGTGAATGTGTTTGAGTGTGAGAGAGTGAATGTGTGTGAGTGTGAGAGAGTCAGTATGTGTGAGTGGGAGAGAGTGACTGTGTGTGAGTGAGAGACAGTAACTGTGGGCGAGTGTGAGAGGGTGACTGTGTGAGTGTGAGAGAATGAATATGTGTGAGTGCAAGAGAGTCAGTGTGTGTGAGTGCAAGAGAGTGACTGTGAGAGTGTGAGAGAGTGTCTGTGTGTGAGTTTGACAGGGTGAATGGGTGTGAGTGTGAGAGTGACTGTGTGTGTGTGTGAGAGAATGAACATGTGTGAGTGTGAGAGAGTGACTGGGTGTGAGTGTGAGAAAGTGACTGTGAGTGGAAGAGAGTGACTGTGTGTGAGTGTGAGAGAGTGACTGTGTGAGTGTGAGAGAGTGAGTGTGTGAGTGTGACTGTGTGTAAGAGAATGAACATGTGTGAGTGTGAGAGAGTGACTGTGTGTGAGTGTGAGAGAGTGAATGTGTGTGTGTGAGAGAATGAATGTGTGTGAGTGTGAGAGAGTGACTGTGTGTGAGTGTGAATGTGTGTGTGAGAGAGTGAATGTGTGTGAGTGTGAGAGGGTGACTGTGTGTGAGTGTGGGAGGGTGACTGTGTGTGAGTGTGAGAGAGTGACTGTGTGAGTGTGAGAGAGTGACTGTGTGTGCATGTAAGAGAGTGACTGTGTGTGAGTGTGGGAGGGTGACTGTGTGTGAGTGTGAGAGAGTGACTGTGTGAGTGTGAGAGAGTGACTGTGTGCGCATGTAAGAGAGTGACTGTGTGTGAGTGCGAGTGGGTGACTGTGTGTGAGTGTGAGAGGGTGACAGCCTGTGAGTGTGAGAGAGTGAATGTGTGTGTGTGAGAGTATGACCATGTGTGAGTGTGAGAGAGTCAGTGTGTGTGAGTGTGAGCGAGTGAATGTGTGTGAGACAGTGACTGTGTGCGAGTGTGAGAGTGACTGTGTGTGAGTGTGAGAGAGTGAATGTGTGAGTGTGAGAGAGTGAATGTGTTTGAGTGTGAGAGGGTGAATGTGTGAGTGTGAGAGCGTGACTGTGTGTGAGTGTGAGAGATTGAATGTTTGTGAGTGCAAGAGAGTGAATGTGTGTGAGTGTGAGAGAGTGGCTGTGTGTGAGTGTGAGAGAGTGACGGTGTGTGAATGTGAGAGAGTGAATGCGTGTGAGTGTTAGAGTGTGACTGTTTGTGAGTGTGAGAGAGTGACTGTGTGAGTGTGAGAGAGTGACTGGATGTGACAGGGAGACTGTGTGTGTGTGTGAGAGAGTGACTGTGTGTGAGTGTGAGAGAGTGAATGTGTGTGAGTGTGAGAGAGTGAATGTGTGTGAGTGTGAGAGAGTGAATGTGTGTGAGTGTGAGAGAATGAACATGTGAGTGTGAGAGAGTGACTGTGTGTGAGTGTGAGAGAGTGACTGTGTGAGTGTGAGAGAGTGAATGTGTGTGAGTGTGAGAGAGTGAATGTGTGTGAGTGTGAGAGAGTAAATGTGTGTGAGTGCGAGAGGGTGAATGTGTGTGAGTGTGAGAGAGTGAATGTGTGTGAGTGCGAGAGAGTGAATGTGTGTGAGTGTGAGAGAATGAACATGTGAGTGTGAAAGAGTGATTGTGTGTGAGTGTGAGAGAGTGACTGTGTGTGAGTGTGAGAGAGTTAATGTGTGTGAGTGTGAGAGAATGAACATGTGAGTGTGAGTGAGTGACTGTGTGAGTGCGAGAGAGTGACTGTGTGAATGTGAGAGAGTGAATGTGTGTGAGTGTGAGAGAGTGAATGTGTGTGAGTGTGAGAGGGTGACTGTGTCTGAGTGTGAAAGAGTGACTGTGTGTGAGTGTGAGAGAGCGAATGTGTGTGAGTACGAGA
Source organism: Scyliorhinus torazame (assembly GCF_047496885.1). NCBI lineage: Eukaryota > Metazoa > Chordata > Chondrichthyes > Carcharhiniformes > Scyliorhinidae > Scyliorhinus > Scyliorhinus torazame. Next base: position 417,919,367 of record NC_092707.1, read on the forward strand.
GGGTGACTGTGTCTGAGTGTGAAAGAGTGACTGTGTGTGAGTGTCAGAGAGTGACTGTGTGTGAGTGGGAGAGAGTGGCTGTGTGTGAGTGTCAGAGAGTGAGTGTGAGAGAGTCGCTGTATGTGAGTGTGAGAGGGTGACTGTGCGTGAGTGGGAGAGAGTGGTTGTGTGTAAGTGTCAGAGAGTGACTGTGTGTGAGTGTGAGAGAGTGACTGTGTGTGAGTGAGAGAGGGTGACCGTGTTTGAATGTGAGAGAGTGAATGTGTGTGAGTGCGAGAGGGTGACTGTGAGTGTGAGAGAGTGAATGTGTGTGAGTGTGAGAGAATGAATGTGTGTGTGTGTGAGAGAGTGACTGCGTGTGAGTGTGAGAGAGTGACTGAGTGTGAGAGAGTGAATGTTTTTGAGTGGGAGAGAGTGACTGTGGGTGAGTGGGAGAGAGTGACTGTGGGTGAGTGTGAGAGAGTGACTGTGTGTGAGTGTTATAGCGTGACTGTGAGTGAGTGTGAGAGAGTGACTGTGTGTGAGTGCGAGAGTGTGAATGTGTGTGAGTGTGAGAGAGTGACTGTGTGAGTGTGTGAGTGTGAGAGCTTGAGTGTGAGAGTGTGAGTGTAAGAGGGTGACTGTGTGAGTGTGAGAGAATGAACATGTGTGAGTGTGTGAGAGTCAGTGTGTGAGTGCAAGAGAGTGACTGTGTGTGAGTGTGAGATTATGAACATGTGTGAGTTTGAGAGAGTGAATGTGTGTGAGCGTTAGAGGGTGACAGTGTGTGAGTTTGAGAGAGTGACTGTGTGAGTGTGAGAGAGTCAGTGTGTGTGAGTTGGAGAGATAGTGATTGTGTGTGAGACAGTGACTGTGTGCGAGTGTGAGTGGGTGACTGTGTGAGTGTGAGAGAATGAATATGTGTGAGTGCGAGGGTGTCAGTGTGTGTGAGTGCAAGAGAGTGACTGTGTGTGAGTGTGAGAGAGTGACTGTGTGTGAGTGTGAGAGAATGAACATGTGTGAGTGGGAGAGGATGAATGTGTGAGAGAGCGAATGTGTGTGAGTGTGAGAAAGTGACTGTGAGTGGGAGAGAGTGACTGTGTGAGTGGGAGAGAGTGTGTGTGTGTGAGATTGAGAGTGTGACTGTGTGTGAGTGTGAGAGAGTGAGTGTATGTGAGTGTGTGAGTGAGAGAATGAACATGTGCGAGTGTGAGAGAGTGACTGTGTGAGTGTGAGAGTGTGAATGTGTGTGTGTGAGAGTGTGAATGTGTGTGTGTGAGAGAGTGACTGTGTGAGTGGGAGAGAGTGAGTGTGTGGGTGTGAGAGTGTGAGTGTGAGATAGTGAGTGTATGTGAGTGTGTGACTGTGACTGTGTGTGAGAGAATGAACATGTGTGAGTGTGAGAGAGTGAATGTGTGTGAGTGCAAGAGGGTGACTGTGTGAGTGTGAGAGGGTGACTGTCTGTGAGTGTGAGAGTGTGAATGTGTGTGTGTGAGAGAATGAAAATGTGTGAGTGTGAGAGAGTCAGTGTGTGTGAGTGTGAGAGAGTGAATGTGTGTGAGTGTGAGAGTGACTGTGTGTGAGTGTGAGAGAGTGAATGTGTGAGTGTGAGAGAGTGAATGTGTTTGAGTGTGAGAGAGTGAATGTGTGAGTGTGAGAGCGTGACTGCGTGTGAGTGTGAGAGATTGAATGTTTGTGAGTGCAAGAGAGTGAATGTGTGTGAGTGTGAGAGTGACTGTGTGAGTGTGAGAGAGTAGCTGTGTGTGAGTGTGAGAGTGTGACTGTGTGAGTGTGAGAGTGACTGTGTGTGAGTGTGAGAGAGTGACTGTGTGTGAGTGTGAATGAGTGAATGTGTGTGAGTGTTAGAGGGTGACTGTGTGTGAGTGTGAGAGAGTGACTGTGTGTGAGTGTGAGAGTGACTGTGTGTGAGTGTGAGAGAGTGACTGTGTGTGAGTGTGAGAGTGACTGTATGTGAGTGTGAGTGAGTGACAGTGCGTGTGTGTGAGAGTGACTGCGTGAGTGGGAGAGAGTGTGTGTGTGTGAGAGTGAGAGTGTGACTGTGTGTGAGTGTGAGAGAGTGAGTGTATGTGAGTGTGTGAGTGAGAGAATGAACATGTGCGAGTGTGAGAGAGTGACTGTGTGAGTGTGAGAGTGTGAATGTGTGTGTGTGAGAGGGTGAATGTGTGAGTGTGAGAGCGTGACTGTGTGTGAGTGTGAGAGATTGAATGTTTGTGAGTGCAAGAGAGTGAATGTGTGTGAGTGTGAGAGAGTGGCTGTGTGTGAGTGTGAGAGAGTGACGGTGTGTGAATGTGAGAGAGTGAATGCGTGTGAGTGTTAGAGTGTGACTGTTTGTGAGTGTGAGAGAGTGACTGTGTGAGTGTGAGAGAGTGACTGGATGTGACAGGGAGACTGTGTGTGTGTGTGAGAGAGTGACTGTGTGTGAGTGTGAGAGAGTGAATGTGTGTGAGTGTGAGAGAGTGAATGTGTGTGAGTGTGAGAGAGTGAATGTGTGTGAGTGTGAGAGAATGAACATGTGAGTGGGAGAGAGTGACTGTGGGTGAGTGTGAGAGAGTGACTGTGTGTGAGTGTTATAGCGTGACTGTGTGTGAGTGTGAGAGAGTGACTGTGTGTGAGTGCGAGAGTGTCAATGCCTGTGAGTGCGAGAGAGTGACTGTGTGTGAGTGTGTGAGTGTGAGAGCTTGAGTGTGAGAGTGTGAATGAGTGTGAGTGTGAGAGGGTGACTCTGTGAGTGTGAGAGAATGAACATGTGCGAGTGTGTGAGATTCAGTGTGTGAGTGCAAGAGAGTGACTGTGTGTGAGTGTGAGATTATGAACATGTGTGAGTTTGAGAGAGTGAATGTGTGTAAGTGTTAGAGGGTGACAGTGTGTGAGTGTGAGAGAGTGACTGTGTGTGAGTGTGAGAGAGTCAGTGTGTGTGAGTGGGAGAGAGTGACTGTGTGTGAGGCAGTGACTGTGTGCGAGTGTGAGTGGGTGACTGTGTGAGTGTGAGAGAATGAAGATGTGTGAGTGCGAAAGAGTCAGTGTGTGTGAGTGCAAGAGAGTGACTGCGTGTGAGTGTGAGAGAGTGACTGTGTGTGAGTGTGAGAGAATGAACATGTGTGAGTGGGAGAGGATGAATGTGTGAGCGAGCGAAAGTGTGTGAGTGTGAGAAAGTGACTGTGAGTGGGAAAGAGTGACTGTGTGAGTGGGAGAGAGTGAGTGTGTGTGAGTGTGAGAGTGTGACTGTGTGAGTGTGAGAGAGGGGGGGTATGTGAGTGTGTGAGAGAGTGACTGTGAGTGGGAGAGAGTGAGTGTGTGTGGGTGTGAGAGTGTGACTGTGTGTGTGCGTGAGAGAGTGAGTGTGTGTGTGTGAGAGAGTGAATGTGTGTATGTGTGAGAGAGTGACTGTGTGTGTGTGAGGGTGTGAATGTGTGTGTGTGAAAGTGTGAATGTGTGTGTGTGAAAGTGTGAATGTGTGTGTGTGAGAGTGTGACTGTGAGTGGGAGAGAGTGAGTGTATGTGAGTGTGTGACTGTGACTGTGTTTGAGAGAATGAACATGTGTGAGTGTGAGAGAGTAACTGTGTGTGAGTGTGAATGTGTGTGTGTGAGAAAGTGAATGTGTGTGAGTGTGAGAGGGCGACTGTGTGTGAGTGTGGGAGAGTGACTGTGTGTGTGTGTGAGAGAGAGACTGTGTGAGTGTGAGAGAGTGACTGTGAGTGAGTGTGAGAGAGTGACTGTGTGTGAGTGTGAGAGAATGAACATGTGCGAGTGTGAGAGAGTCAGTGTGTGTGAGTGTGAGAGAATGAATGTGTGTGAGGGTGTGAGTGTGAGAGTCAGTTTGTGTGAGTGTGAGAGAGAACATGTGTGAGTGTGAGAGAGTGAATGTGTGTGTGTGAGAGAGTGAACATGTATGAGTGTGAGAGAGTGAATGTGTGGGACAGGGTGAATGTGTGTGAGTGTGAGAGTTTAACTGTGTGAGTGTGAGAGAATGAACATGTGTGAGTGTGAGGGAGTCAGTGTGTGAGTGCAAGAGAGTGACTGTGTGTGAGTGTGAGAGGGTGACTGTGAGTGTGAGAGAGTGAATGTGTGTGAGTGTGAGAGGCTGACTGTGTGTGAGTGTGAGAGAGTGAATTTGTGTGAGTGTGAGAGAGTGAATGTATGTGAGTGTGAGAGAGTGACTGTGTGTGAGCGTGAGAGCTTGACTGTGTGAGAGAGTGACTGTGTGTCAGTGTGACAGACTGAACATGTGTGAGTTTGAGAGGATGAATGTGGATGAGTGTGAGAGAGTGAATGTGTGAGTGTGAGAGAGTGAATGTCTGAGTGTGAGAGTGAATGTGTGAGTGTGAGAGCGTGACTGTGTGTGAGTGTGAGAGAGTGAATGTGTGTGAGTGGGACAGAGTGACTGTGTGAGTGTGAGAGAGTGAATGTGTGCGAGTGGGAGAGAGTGGCGGTGTGTGAGTGTGAGAGACAGTGTAAGTGTGAGAGAGTGAATGTGTGTGTGTGAGAGAATGAACATGTGTGAGTGTGAGAGAGTGACTGTGTGTGAGTGGGAGAGAATGACTGTGTGTGAGTGGGAGAGGGTGAATGTGTGTGAGTGTGAGAGAGTGAATGTGTTTGAGTGTGAGAGAGTGAATGTGTGTGAGTGTGAGAGAGTCAGTATGTGTGAGTGGGAGAGAGTGACTGTGTGTGAGTGTGAGAGAGTGACTGTGTGTGAGTGAGAGAGTGACTGTGTGTGAGAGGGAGAGGGTGAATGTGTGTGAGTGTGAGAGAGTGAATGTGTTTGAGTGTGAGAGAGTGAATGTGTGTGAGTGTGAGAGAGTCAGTATGTGTGAGTGGGAGAGAGTGACTGTGTGTGAGTGAGAGACAGTAACTGTGGGCGAGTGTGAGAGGGTGACTGTGTGAGTGTGAGAGAATGAATATGTGTGAGTGCAAGAGAGTCAGTGTGTGTGAGTGCAAGAGAGTGACTGTGAGAGTGTGAGAGAGTGTCTGTGTGTGAGTTTGACAGGGTGAATGGGTGTGAGTGTGAGAGTGACTGTGTGTGTGTGTGAGAGAATGAACATGTGTGAGTGTGAGAGAGTGACTGGGTGTGAGTGTGAGAAAGTGACTGTGAGTGGAAGAGAGTGACTGTGTGTGAGTGTGAGAGAGTGACTGTGTGAGTGTGAGAGAGTGAGTGTGTGAGTGTGACTGTGTGTAAGAGAATGAACATGTGTGAGTGTGAGAGAGTGACTGTGTGTGAGTGTGAGAGAGTGAATGTGTGTGTGTGAGAGAATGAATGTGTGTGAGTGTGAGAGAGTGACTGTGTGTGAGTGTGAATGTGTGTGTGAGAGAGTGAATGTGTGTGAGTGTGAGAGGGTGACTGTGTGTGAGTGTGGGAGGGTGACTGTGTGTGAGTGTGAGAGAGTGACTGTGTGAGTGTGAGAGAGTGACTGTGTGTGCATGTAAGAGAGTGACTGTGTGTGAGTGTGGGAGGGTGACTGTGTGTGAGTGTGAGAGAGTGACTGTGTGAGTGTGAGAGAGTGACTGTGTGAGAGTGAGAGAGTAAATGTGTGTGAGTGCGAGAGGGTGAATGTGTGTGAGTGTGAGAGAGTGAATGTGTGTGAGTGCGAGAGAGTGAATGTGTGTGTGTGTGAGAGTATGACCATGTGTGAGTGTGAGAGAGTCAGTGTGTGTGAGTGTGAGCGAGTGAATGTGTGTGAGACAGTGACTGTGTGCGAGTGTGAGAGTGACTGTGTGTGAGTGTGAGAGAGTGAATGTGTGAGTGTGAGAGAGTGAATGTGTTTGAGTGTGAGAGGGTGAATGTGTGAGTGTGAGAGCGTGACTGTGTGTGAGTGTGAGAGATTGAATGTTTGTGAGTGCAAGAGAGTGAATGTGTGTGAGTGTGAGAGAGTGGCTGTGTGTGAGTGTGAGAGAGTGACGGTGTGTGAATGTGAGAGAGTGAATGCGTGTGTGTTAGAGTGTGACTGTTTGTGAGTGTGAGAGCGTGACTGTGTGTGAGTGTGAGAGATTGAATGTTTGTGAGTGCAAGAGAGTGAATGTGTGTGAGTGTGAGAGAGTGGCTGTGTGTGAGTGTGAGAGAGTGAATGTGTGTGAGTGTGAGAGAGTGAATGTGTGTGAGTGTGAGAGAGTGAATGTGTGTGAGTGTGAGAGAATGAACATGTGAGTGTGAGAGAGTGACTGTGTGTGAGTGTGAGAGAGTGACTGTGTGAGTGTGAGAGAGTGAATGTGTGTGAGTGTGAGAGAGTGAATGTGTGTGAGTGTGAGAGAGTAAATGTGTGTGAGTGCGAGAGGGTGAATGTGTGTGAGTGTGAGAGAGTGAATGTGTGTGAGTGCGAGAGAGTGAATGTGTGTGAGTGTGAGAGAATGAACATGTGAGTGTGAAAGAGTGATTGTGTGTGAGTGTGAGAGAGTGACTGTGTGTGAGTGTGAGAGAGTTAATGTGTGTGAGTGTGAGAGAATGAACATGTGAGTGTGAGAGAGTGACTGTGTGAGTGCGAGAGAGTGACTGTGTGAATGTGAGAGAGTGAATGTGTGTGAGTGTGAGAGAGTGAATGTGTGTGAGTGTGAGAGGGTGACTGTGTCTGAGTGTGAAAGAGTGACTGTGTGTGAGTGTGAGAGAGCGAATGTGTGTGAGTACGAGAGGGTGACTGTGTCTGAGTGTGAAAGAGTGACTGTGTGTGAGTGTCAGAGAGTGACTGTGTGTGAGTGGGAGAGAGTGGCTGTGTGTGAGTGTCAGAGAGTGAGTGTGAGAGAGTCGCTGTATGTGAGTGTGAGAGGGTGACTGTGCGTGAGTGGGAGAGAGTGGTTGTGTGTAAGTGTCAGAGAGTGACTGTGTGTGAGTGTGAGAGAGTGACTGTGTGTGAGTGAGAGAGGGTGACCGTGTTTGAATGTGAGAGAGTGAATGTGTGTGAGTGCGAGAGGGTGACTGTGAGTGTGAGAGAGTGAATGTGGGTGAGTGGGAGAGAGTGACTGTGGGTGAGTGTGAGAGAGTGACTGTGTGTGAGTGTTATAGCGTGACTGTGAGTGAGTGTGAGAGAGTGACTGTGTGTGAGTGCGAGAGTGTGAATGTGTGTGAGTGTGAGAGAGTGACTGTGTGAGTGTGTGAGTGTGAGAGCTTGAGTGTGAGAGTGTGAGTGTAAGAGGGTGACTGTGTGAGTGTGAGAGAATGAACATGTGTGAGTGTGTGAGAGTCAGTGTGTGAGTGCAAGAGAGTGACTGTGTGTGAGTGTGAGATTATGAACATGTGTGAGTTTGAGAGAGTGAATGTGTGTGAGTGTTAGAGGGTGACAGTGTGTGAGTTTGAGAGAGTGACTGTGTGAGTGTGAGAGAGTCAGTGTGTGTGAGTTGGAGAGATAGTGATTGTGTGTGAGACAGTGACTGTGTGCGAGTGTGAGTGGGTGACTGTGTGAGTGTGAGAGAATGAATATGTGTGAGTGCGAGGGTGTCAGTGTGTGTGAGTGCAAGAGAGTGACTGTGTGTGAGTGTGAGAGAGTGACTGTGTGTGAGTGTGAGAGAATGAACATGTGTGAGTGGGAGAGGATGAATGTGTGAGAGAGCGAATGTGTGTGAGTGTGAGAAAGTGACTGTGAGTGGGAGAGAGTGACTGTGTGAGTGGGAGAGAGTGTGTGTGTGTGAGAGTGAGAGAGTAAATGTGTGTGAGTGCGAGAGGGTGAATGTGTGTGAGTGTGAGAGAGTGAATGTGTGTGAGTGCGAGAGAGTGAATGTGTGTGAGTGTGAGAGAATGAACATGTGAGTGTGAAAGAGTGATTGTGTGTGAGTGTGAGAGAGTGACTGTGTGTGAGTGTGAGAGAGTTAATGTGTGTGAGTGTGAGAGAGTGAATGTGTGAGTGTGAGAGAGTGAATGTGTTTGAGTGTGAGAGGGTGAATGTGTGAGTGTGAGAGCGTGACTGTGTGTGAGTGTGAGAGATTGAATGTTTGTGAGTGCAAGAGAGTGAATGTGTGTGAGTGTGAGAGAGTGGCTGTGTGTGAGTGTGAGAGAGTGACGGTGTGTGAATGTGAGAGAGTGAATGCGTGTGAGTGTTAGAGTGTGACTGTTTGTGAGTGTGAGAGCGTGACTGTGTGTGAGTGTGAGAGATTGAATGTTTGTGAGTGCAAGAGAGTGAATGTGTGTGAGTGTGAGAGAGTGGCTGTGTGTGAGTGTGAGAGAGTGAATGTGTGTGAGTGTGAGAGAGTGAATGTGTGTGAGTGTGAGAGAGTGAATGTGTGTGAGTGTGAGAGAATGAACATGTGAGTGTGAGAGAGTGACTGTGTGTGAGTGTGAGAGAGTGACTGTGTGAGTGTGAGAGAGTGAATGTGTGTGAGTGTGAGAGAGTGAATGTGTGTGAGTGTGAGAGAGTAAATGTGTGTGAGTGCGAGAGGGTGAATGTGTGTGAGTGTGAGAGAGTGAATGTGTGTGAGTGCGAGAGAGTGAATGTGTGTGAGTGTGAGAGAATGAACATGTGAGTGTGAAAGAGTGATTGTGTGTGAGTGTGAGAGAGTGACTGTGTGTGAGTGTGAGAGAGTTAATGTGTGTGAGTGTGAGAGAATGAACATGTGAGTGTGAGAGAGTGACTGTGTGAGTGCGAGAGAGTGACTGTGTGAATGTGAGAGAGTGAATGTGTGTGAGTGTGAGAGAGTGAATGTGTGTGAGTGTGAGAGGGTGACTGTGTCTGAGTGTGAAAGAGTGACTGTGTGTGAGTGTGAGAGAGCGAATGTGTGTGAGTACGAGAGGGTGACTGTGTCTGAGTGTGAAAGAGTGACTGTGTGTGAGTGTCAGAGAGTGACTGTGTGTGAGTGGGAGAGAGTGGCTGTGTGTGAGTGTCAGAGAGTGAGTGTGAGAGAGTCGCTGTATGTGAGTGTGAGAGGGTGACTGTGCGTGAGTGGGAGAGAGTGGTTGTGTGTAAGTGTCAGAGAGTGACTGTGTGTGAGTGTGAGAGAGTGACTGTGTGTGAGTGAGAGAGGGTGACCGTGTTTGAATGTGAGAGAGTGAATGTGTGTGAGTGCGAGAGGGTGACTGTGAGTGTGAGAGAGTGAATGTGGGTGAGTGGGAGAGAGTGACTGTGGGTGAGTGTGAGAGAGTGACTGTGTGTGAGTGTTATAGCGTGACTGTGAGTGAGTGTGAGAGAGTGACTGTGTGTGAGTGCGAGAGTGTGAATGTGTGTGAGTGTGAGAGAGTGACTGTGTGAGTGTGTGAGTGTGAGAGCTTGAGTGTGAGAGTGTGAGTGTAAGAGGGTGACTGTGTGAGTGTGAGAGAATGAACATGTGTGAGTGTGTGAGAGTCAGTGTGTGAGTGCAAGAGAGTGACTGTGTGTGAGTGTGAGATTATGAACATGTGTGAGTTTGAGAGAGTGAATGTGTGTGAGTGTTAGAGGGTGACAGTGTGTGAGTTTGAGAGAGTGACTGTGTGAGTGTGAGAGAGTCAGTGTGTGTGAGTTGGAGAGATAGTGATTGTGTGTGAGACAGTGACTGTGTGCGAGTGTGAGTGGGTGACTGTGTGAGTGTGAGAGAATGAATATGTGTGAGTGCGAGGGTGTCAGTGTGTGTGAGTGCAAGAGAGTGACTGTGTGTGAGTGTGAGAGAGTGACTGTGTGTGAGTGTGAGAGAATGAACATGTGTGAGTGGGAGAGGATGAATGTGTGAGAGAGCGAATGTGTGTGAGTGTGAGAAAGTGACTGTGAGTGGGAGAGAGTGACTGTGTGAGTGGGAGAGAGTGTGTGTGTGTGAGAGTGAGAGTGTGACTGTGTGTGAGTGTGAGAGAGTGAGTGTATGTGAGTGTGTGAGTGAGAGAATGAACATGTGCGAGTGTGAGAGAGTGACTGTGTGAGTGTGAGAGTGTGAATGTGCGTGTGTGAGAGTGTGAATGTGTGTGTGTGAGAGAGTGACTGTGTGAGTGGGAGAGAGTGAGTGTGTGGGTGTGAGAGTGTGAGTGTGAGATAGTGAGTGTATGTGAGTGTGTGACTGTGACTGTGTGTGAGAGAATGAACATGTGTGAGTGTGAGAGAGTGAATGTGTGTGAGTGCAAGAGGGTGACTGTGTGAGTGTGAGAGGGTGACTGTCTGTGAGTGTGAGAGTGTGAATGTGTGTGTGTGAGAGAATGAAAATGTGTGAGTGTGAGAGAGTCAGTGTGTGTGAGTGTGAGAGAGTGAATGTGTGTGAGTGTGAGAGTGACTGTGTGTGAGTGTGAGAGAGTGAATGTGTGAGTGTGAGAGAGTGAATGTGTTTGAGTGTGAGAGAGTGAATGTGTGAGTGTGAGAGCGTGACTGCGTGTGAGTGTGAGAGATTGAATGTTTGTGAGTGCAAGAGAGTGAATGTGTGTGAGTGTGAGAGTGACTGTGTGAGTGTGAGAGAGTAGCTGTGTGTGAGTGTGAGAGTGTGACTGTGTGAGTGTGAGAGTGACTGTGTGTGAGTGTGAGAGAGTGACTGTGTGTGAGTGTGAATGAGTGAATGTGTGTGAGTGTTAGAGGGTGACTGTGTGTGAGTGTGAGAGAGTGACTGTGTGTGAGTGTGAGAGTGACTGTGTGTGAGTGTGAGAGAGTGACTGTGTGTGAGTGTGAGAGTGACTGTATGTGAGTGTGAGTGAGTGACAGTGCGGGTGTGTGAGAGTGACTGTGTGTGAGTGTGAGAGAGTGACTGTGTGTGAGTGTGAGAGTGACTGTGTGTGAGTGTGAGAGAGTGCTTGTGTGTGAGTGTGAGAGAGTGACTGCGTGTGAGTGTGAGAGTGACTGTGTGTGAGTGTGAGACAGTGACTGTGTGTTAGTGTGAGAGAGAGAATGTGTGTGAGTGTTAGAGGGTGACTGTGTGTGAGTGTGAGAGAGTGACTGTGTGAGTGCGAGAGAGTGAATGTGTGTGAGTGTGAGAGAATGAACATGTGAGTGTGAGAGTGTGACTGTGTGTGAGTGTGAGAGAGTGACTGTGTGAGTGTGAGAGAGTGAATGTGTGTGACTGTGAGAGAGTGAATGTGTGTGATGTGAGAGAGTAAATGTTTGTGAGTGCGAGAGGGTGACTGTGTCTGAGTGTGAAAGAGTGACTGTGTGTGAGTGTGAGAGAGTGAATGTGTGTGAGTGCGAGAGGCTGGCTGTGTGTGAGTGTGAAAGAGTGAGTGTGTGTGAGTGTGAGAGATTGACTGTGTGTGAGTGGGAGAGAGTGGCTGTGTGTGAGTGTCAGAGAGTGAGTGTGAGAGAGTGACTATGTGAGTGTGAGAGGGTGACTGTGTGTGAGTGGGAGAGAGTGGCTGTGTGTCAGTGTCAGAGAGTGACTGTGTTTGAGTGTTTGAGAGTGACTGTGTGTGAGTGAGAGAGGGTGACCGTGTGTGAATGTGAGAGAGTGAATGTGTGTGAGGGCGAGACGGTGACTGTGTGAGTGTGAGAGAGTGACTGTGTGTGAGTGTGAGCGAGTGAATGTGTGTGTGTGAGAGAGTGACTGCGTGTGAGTGTGTGAGAGTGACTGAGTGTGAGAGAGTGAATGTTTTTGAGTGGGAGAGAGTGACTGTGTGTGAGTGTTATAGCGTGACTGTGTGTGAGTGTGAGAGAGTGACTGTGTGTGAGTGTTATAGCGTGACTGTGTGTGAGTGTGAGAGAGTGACTGTGTGTGAGTGCGAGAGTGTGAATGTGTGTGAGTGCGAGAGAGTGACTGTGTGTGAGTGTGAGAGCTTGAGTGTGAGAGTGTGAATGAGTGTGAGTGTGAGAGGGTGACTGTGTGAGTGTGAGAGAATGAACATGTGTGAGTGTGTGAGAGTCAGTGTGTGAGTGCAAGAGAGTGACTGTGTGTGAGTGTGAGATAATGAACATGTGTGAGTTTGAGAGGATGAATGTGCATGAGTTTGAGAGAGTGAACGTGTGTGAGTGTTTGAGGGTGACAGTGTGTGAGTGTGAGAGAGTGACTGAGTGTGACAGGGTGACTGTATGTGTGTGTGAGAGGGTGACTGTGTGTGAGTGCGAGAGAGTGTCTGTGTGTGAGTGTGAGAGTGTGAATGTGTGAGTGTGAGAGAGTGAATGTGTGAGTGTGAGAGATTGAGTGTGTGTGAGTGGGAAAGAGTGACTGTGTGTGAGACAGTGACTGTGTGCGAGTGTGAGTGGGTGACTGTGTGAGTGTGAGAGAATGAACATGTGTGAGTGCGAGAGAATCAGTGTGTGTGAGTGCAAGAGAGTGACTGTGTGGGAGTGTGAGAGTGTGACTGTATGTGAGTGTGAGAGAATAAACATGTGTGAGTGTGCGGGAGTGACTGTGTGTGAGTGTGAGAGAGTGAATGTGTGTGTGTGAGAGAGTAAATGTGTGTGAGTGTGAGAGAGTGACTGTGTGTGAATGTGTGTGTGTGAGAGAGTGAATGTGTGTGAGTGTGAGAGGGCGACTGTGTGTGAGTGTGAGAGTGACTGTGTGATTATGAGAGAGTGACTGTGAGTGAGTGTGAGAGAGTGACTGTGCGTGAGTGCGAGAGGGTGACTGTGTGAGTGTGAGAGGGTGACTGCCTGTGAGTGTGAGACAGTGAATGTGTGTGTGTGAGAGAATGAACATGTGTGAGTGTGAGAGTCAGTGTGTGTGCGTGTGAGAGAGCAAATGTGTGTGAGTGTTAAAGGATGACTGTGTGTGAGTGAGAGAGTGACTGTGTGAGTGTGAGAGAGTGACTGAATGTGAGAGGGTGACTGTGTGTGTGTGTGAGAGAGAGACTGTGTGTGAGTAGGAGAGTGTGACTGTGTGTGAGTGTGAGAGAGTGACTGTGTGTGAGTGTGAGAGAGTGGATGTGAGTGAGTGCGAGAGAGTAAGTGTGTTTGAGAGTGAGAGAGTGAATGTGTGTTAGTGTGAGAGAGTGACTGTGTGTGAGTGGGAGAGAGTGGATGTGTGTGAGTGTGAGAGAGTGAATGTGTGTCAGTGTGAGAGAATGAACATGTGTGAGAGAGTGACTGTGTGTGAGTGGGAGAGAATGACTGTGAGTGGGAGAGAGTGACTGTGTGTGAGTGTGAGAGAGTGGATGTTTGTGAGTCTGAGAGGGTGACTGTGTGAGTGAATGGAAATATGTGAGTGCGAGAGGGTGACTGTGTGTGAGTGTGAGAGAGTGACTGTGTGTGAGTGCGAGAATGTGAATGTGTGTGAGTGTGAGAGGGTGACTGTGTGTGAGTGTGAGAGAGTGACTATGTGTGAGTGGGAGAGAGTGACTGTGGGTGAGTGTGAGAGCGTGACTGTTTGTGAGTGTGAGAGAATGAACATGTGTGAGTGCGAGAGAGTGAGTTTGCGTGAGTGTGAGAGAGTGACTGTGTGTGAGTGGGAGAGTGTGACTGTGTGAGAGGGTGAATGTGTGTGATTGTGAGAGAGTGAATGTGTGTGAGTGTGAGAGAGTGACTGTGTCAGTGTGAGAGAATAAACATGTGTGAGTTTGAGAGGATGTATGTGCATGAGTGTGAGAGAGTGACTGTGTGTGAGTGTCAGAGTGTGACTGTGTGTGAGTGTGAGAGAATGAACATGTGTGAGTGTCAGAGAGTGACTGTGTGTGAGTGTGAGAGAATGAACATGTGTGAGTGTGAGAGAGTGACTGTGTGTGAGTTTGGGTGAGTGATTGTGTGTGAGTGTGAGAGAGTGGATGTGTGTGAGTGTGAGAGGTTGACTGTGTGTGAGTGTGAGAGAATGAACATGTGTGAGTGCGAGAGAGTAAGTGTGTGTGTGAGTGTGAGAGAGTGAATGTGTATTAGTGTGAGAGAGTGAATGTGTGTGAGTGCGAGAGTTTGGCTGTGTGTGAGTGGGAGAGAGTGACTGTGTGTGAGTGTGAGAGAGTGACTGTGTTTGAGTGTGAGTCAGTGTGTGAGTGCAAGAGAGTGGCTGTGTGTGAGTGTGAGAGGTTGACTGTGTGAGTGTGAGAGAGTGACTGTGTCAGTGTGAGAGAATGAACATGTGTGAGTTTGGGAGAATGATTGTGCATGAGTGTGAGAGAGTGACTGTGTGTGTGTGTGAGAGAGTGACTGTGTGTGAGTGTGAGAGAATGAACATGTGAGTGTGAGAGAGTGACTGTGTGTGAGTGTGAGAGAGTGACTGTCTGAGTGTGAGAGAGTGAATGTGTGTGAGTGTGAGAGAGTCAGTTTGTGAGTGGGAGATAGTGACTGTGTGTGAGTGCGAGAAAGTGACTGTTTGTGTGTGAGAGAGTGAATGTGTGCGAGTGTGAGAGAGTGACTGTGTGTGAGAGAGTGAATGTGTGTGAGTGCGAGAGTGTGACTATGTGAGAGTGAGAGAGAGTGACCGTGTGTGAGTGTGAGAGAGTGAATGTGTGTGAGTGCGAGAGGGTGACTGTGTATGAGTGTGAGAGAGTGACGGTGTGTGAGTGGGAGAGAGTGACTGTGTGTGAGTGTGAGAGAGTAAATGTGTGTGAGTGGGAGAGAGTGACTGTGGGTGAGTGTGAGAGCGTGACTGTGTGCGAGTGTTAGAGCGTGACTGTGTGTGAGTGAGAGAGAGTGACTGTGTGTGAGTGCGAGAATGTGAATGTGTGTGAGTGCGAGAGGGTGACTGTGTGTGAGTGTGAGAGAGTGACTGTGTGTGAGTGGGAGAGAGTGACTGTGTGCGAGTGTGAGAGAGCGAATGTGTGTGAGTGGGAGAGAGTGACTGTGAGTGAGTGTGAGAGCGTGACTGTGTGCGAGTGTTAGAGCGTGATTGTGTGTGAGTGTGAGAGAGTGGCTGTGTGTGATTGCGAGAGTGTGAATGTGTGTGAGAGTGAGAGGGTGTCTGTGTGTGAGTGTGAGAGAATGAACATGTGAGAGTGTGAGAGAATGAACATGTGTGAGTGTGGGGGAATGAACATGAGTATGAAAGAGTGACTGTGAGTGTGAGAGAGTCACTGCGTGTGAGTGGAAGAGAGTGACAGTGTGTGAGTGTGACTGTGTGAGTGTGAGATTGTGACTGTGTGAGAGAATGACTGTGTAAGAGTCTGAGAGAGTGACTGTGTGTGAGTGTGAGAGTGTGACTGTGTGAGTGTGAGATTGTGACTGTGTGAGAGAGTGACTGTGTAAGAGTCTGAGAGAGTGACTGTGTGTGAGTGTGAGAGTGTGATTGTGTGTGAGTGGGAGAGGGTGAATGTGTGTGTGTGTGAGAGCGTGAATGTGTGAGAGGGAGGGTGTGTGTGTGAGAGAGAGTCAGTGTGTATGAGTCGGAGAGAGTGACTGTGTGTGAGTGTGAGACAGTGACTGTGTGTGAGTGTGAGAGAGTGAATGTGTGTGAGTGTGAGAGTGTGATTGTCTGGCTGTGAGAGAGTGACTGTGTGTGTGTGGGAGAGAGTGAATGTGTGTGTGAGTGTGAGTGTGACTGTGTGTGAGTGTGAGAGAATGAACATGTGTGAGTTTGAGTGTGACTGTCTGTGAGTGTGAGTGGGTGACTGTGTGTGAGTGTCAGAGTTTGACTGTGTGTGAGTGTGAGAGAGTGGATGTTTGTGAGTGTGGGTGAGTGACTGTGTGTGTGTGTGAGAGAGTGGATGTTTGTGAGTGTGAGAGGGTGACTGTGTGAGTGTGAGAGAATGGACATGTGTGAGTGCGAGAGAGTAAGTGTGTGTGAGTCTGAGAGAGTGACTGTTTGTGAGTGTGAGAGAGAGACTGTGTGTGAGTAGGAGAGTGTGACTGTGTGTGAGTGTGAGAGAGTGACTGTGTGTGAGTGTGAGAGAGTGGATGTGAGTGAGTGCGAGAGAGTAAGTGTGTTTGAGAGTGAGAGAGTGAATGTGTGTTAGTGTGAGAGAGTGACTGTGTGTGAGTGGGAGAGAGTGGATGTGTGTGAGTGTGAGAGAGTGAATGTGTGTCAGTGTGAGAGAATGAACATGTGTGAGAGAGTGACTGTGTGTGAGTGGGAGAGAATGACTGTGAGTGGGAGAGAGTGACTGTGTGTGAGTGTGAGAGAGTGGATGTTTGTGAGTCTGAGAGGGTGACTGTGTGAGTGAATGGAAATATGTGAGTGCGAGAGGGTGACTGTGTGTGAGTGTGAGAGAGTGACTGTGTGTGAGTGCGAGAATGTGAATGTGTGTGAGTGTGAGAGGGTGACTGTGTGTGAGTGTGAGAGAGTGACTATGTGTGAGTGGGAGAGAGTGACTGTGGGTGAGTGTGAGAGCGTGACTGTTTGTGAGTGTGAGAGAATGAACATGTGTGAGTGCGAGAGAGTGAGTGTGCGTGAGTGTGAGAGAGTGACTGTGTGTGAGTGGGAGAGTGTGACTGTGTGAGAGGGTGAATGTGTGTGATTGTGAGAGAGTGAATGTGTGTGAGTGTGAGAGAGTGACTGTGTCAGTGTGAGAGAATAAACATGTGTGAGTTTGAGAGGATGTATGTGCATGAGTGTGAGAGAGTGACTGTGTGTGAGTGTCAGAGTGTGACTGTGTGTGAGTGTGAGAGAATGAACATGTGTGAGTGTCAGAGAGTGACTGTGTGTGAGTGTGAGAGAATGAACATGTGTGAGTGTGAGAGAATGAACATGTGTGAGTGCGAGAGAGTAAGTGTGTGTGTGAGTGTGAGAGAGTGAATGTGTATTAGTGTGAGAGAGTGAATGTGTGTGAGTGCGAGAGTTTGGCTGTGTGTGAGTGGGAGAGAGTGACTGTGTGTGAGTGTGAGAGAGTGACTGTGTTTGAGTGTGAGTCAGTGTGTGAGTGCAAGAGAGTGGCTGTGTGTGAGTGTGAGAGGTTGACTGTGTGAGTGTGAGAGAGTGACTGTGTCAGTGTGAGAGAATGAACATGTGTGAGTTTGGGAGAATGAATGTGCATGAGTGTGAGAGAGTGACTGTGTGTGTGTGTGAGAGAGTGACTGTGTGTGAGTGTGAGAGAATGAACATGTGAGTGTGAGAGAGTGACTGTGTGTGAGTGTGAGAGAATGAACATGTGTGAGTGTGAGAGAGTGACTGTGTGTGAGTGTGGGTGAGTAATTGTGTGTGAGTGTGAGAGAGTGGATTGTGTGTGAGTGTGAGAGGTTGACTGTGTGTGAGTGTGAGAGAATGAACATGTGTGAGTGCGAGAGAGTAAGTGTGTGTGTGAGTGTGAGAGAGTGAATGTGTATTAGTGTGAGAGAGTGAATGTGTGTGAGTGCGAGAGTTTGGCTGTGTGTGAGTGGGAGAGAGTGACTGTGTGTGAGTGTGAGAGAGTGACTGTGTTTGAGTGTGAGTCAGTGTGTGAGTGCAAGAGAGTGGCTGTGTGTGAGTGTGAGAGGTTGACTGTGTGGGTGTGAGAGAGTGACTGTGTCAGTGTGAGAGAATGAACATGTGTGAGTTTGGGAGAATGAATGTGCATGAGTGTGAGAGAGTGACTGTGTGTGTGTGTGAGAGAGTGACTGTGTGTGAGTGTGAGAGAGTGAATGTGTGTGAGTGTGACAGGGTAACTGTGTGTGTGTGTGTGAGAGGGTGACTGTGAGTGAGTTGGTGAGAATGAATGTGTGTGAGTGTGAATGAGTGAGTGTGAGTATGAGAGTGAATGTGTGAGTGTGGGAGAGTGACTGTGTGTGAGTGTGAGAGAGTGACTGTGTGAGTGTGAGAGAGTGACTGAATGTGACAGGGTGACTGTGTGTGTGTGTGTGAGAGGGTGACTTTGTGGGAGTGTGAGAGAATGTACATGTGTCAGTGCAAGGTTGTAAGTGTGTGTGAGTGTGAGAGAGTGACTGTGTGTGAGTGGGAGAGTGTGACTGTGTGTGAGTGTGAGAGGGTGACTGTGTGTGAGTGTGAGAGAGTGGCTGTGTGTCAGTGTGAGAGAATGAACATGTGTGAGTTTGAGAGGATGAATGTGCATGAGTGTGAAAGAGTGACTGTGTGTGAGTGTGCGGGAGTGACTGTGTGTGAGTGTGAGAGAGTGACCGTGTGAGAGTGTGAGAGAGTGACTGTGTGTGAGTGTGAGAGAGTGAATGTGTGTGAGTGTGACAGGGTAACTGTGTGTGTGTGAGAGGGTGACTGTGTTTGAGTGGGTGAGAGTGAATGTTTGTGAGTGTGAGAGAGTGAATGTGTGTGAGTGTGAGAGAATGAACATGTGAGTGTGAGAGAGTGACTGTGTGTGAGTGAGAGAGAGTGAATGTGTGTGAGTGTGAGAGAGTCAGTTTGTGAGTGTGAGAGTGACTGAATGTGACAGGGTGACTGTGTGTGTGTGTGTGAGAGGGTGACTGTGTGTGAGTGGGTGAGAGTGACTGTGTGTGAGTGTGAGTGAGTGAATGTGTGTGAGTGTGAGAAAGTGACTGTTTGTGTGTGAGAGAGTGAATGTATGCGAGTGTGAGAGAGTGACTGTGTGTGAGAGCGTGACTGTGTGTGAGTGGGAGAGAGTGACTGTGTGTGAGTGTGAGAGAGTGAATGTGTGTGAGTGGGAGAGAGTGACTGTGGGTGAGTGTGAAAGCGTGACTGTGTGCGAGTATTAGAGAGTGATTGTTTGTGAGTGTGAGAGAGTGACAGTGTGTCAGTGCGAGAGTGTGAATGTGTGTGAGTGTGAGAGGGTGACTGTGTGTGAGTGGGAGAGAGTGAATGTGTGTCAGTGTGAGAGAATGAACATGTGTGAGTGTGAGAGAGTGACTGTGTGTGAGTGGGAGAGAATGACTGTGTGTGAGTGCGAGAGAGTGACTGTGTGTGAGTGTGAGGTGTGTCTATGTGAGTGTAAGATTGTGACTGTGTGAGAGAGTGACTGTGTAAGAGTCTGAGAGAGTGACTGTGTGTGAGTGTGAAAGTGTGACTGTGTGTGAGTGTGAGAGCGTGAATGTGTGTGAGTGTGAGAGAGTGAATGTGTGTGTGTGAGAGAGAGTCAGTATGTGTGTGTGTGAGAGAGAGTGAATGTGTGTGAGTGTGAGAGGGTGATTGTGTGAGTGTGAGAGAGTGAATGTGTGTGAGTGTGAGAGAGTGACTGTGTGTTAGTGGGAGAGAGTGAATGTGTGTGAGTGCGAGAGGTTGAATGTGTGTGAGTGTGAGAGAGGGATTGTGTGTGAGTGTGAGTGTGACTGTGTGTGAGTGTGAGAGAATGAACATGTGTGAGTTTGAGTGTGACTGTGTGTGAGTGTCAGAGTTTGACTGTGTGTGAGTGTGAGAGAATGAACAAGTGTGAGTGTGAGAGAGTGACTGTTTGTGAGTGTGGGTAAGTGACTGTGTGTGAGTGTGAGAGAGTGGATGTTTGTGAGTGTGAGAGGGTGACTGTGTGTGAGTGTGAGAGAATGGACATGTGTGAGTGCGAGAGAGTAAGTGTGTGTGAGTGTGAGAGAGTGACTGTGTGTGAGTCTTAGAGAGGGACTGTGTGTGAGTGTGAGAGAGTGACTGTGTGTGAGTAGGATTGTGTGACTGTGTGTGTGAGTGTGAGAGAGTGACTGTGTGTGAGTGTGAGAGAGTGGATGTGTGTGAGTGCGAGAGAGTAAGTGTGTGTGAGTGTGAGAGAGTGAATGTGTGTTAGTGTGAGAGTGTGACTGTGTGTGAGTGGGAGAGAGAGGATGTGTGTGAGTGTGAGAGGGTGACTGTGTGTGAGTGTGAGAGAATGAACATGTGTGAGTGCGAGAGAGTAAGTGTGTGATTGTGAGAGAGTGACTGTGTGTGAGTGGGAGAGTGTGACTGTGTGTGAGTGGGAGAGAGTGGATGTGTGTTAGTGTGAGAGAGTGACTGTGTGTGAGTGGGAGAGAGTGGATGTGTGTGAGTGTGAGTGGGTGACTGTGTGTGAGTGTGAGAGAATCAACATGTGTGAGTGCAAGAGAGTAAGTGTGCGTGAGTGTGAGAGAGTGACTGTGTGTGAGTGGGAGAGTGTGACTGTGTGTGAGTGTGAGAGGGTGACTGTGTGTGAGTGTGAGTGAGTGACTGTGTGTGAGTGGGAGAGAATAACCATGTGTGAGTTTGAGAGGATGAATGTGCATGAGTGTGAGAGAGTGACTGTGTGTGAGTGTGAGAGAGTGACTGTGTGTGAGTGTGAGAGAGTGACTGTGTGTGAGTGTGAGAGAGTGAATGTTTGTGAGTGTGACAGGGTAAATGTGTGTGTGTGTGAGAGGGTGACTGTGTGTGAGTAGGTGAGAGTGAATGTGTGTGAGTGCGAGAGAGTGACTGTGTGTGAGTGTGAGAGTGTGTCTATGTGAGTGTAAGATTGTGACTGTGTGAGAGAGTGACTGTGTAAGAGTCTGAGAGAGTGACTGTGTGTGAGTGTGAGAGTGTGACTGTGTGTGAGTGTGAGAGAATGAACATGTGTGAGTGCGAGAGAGTAAGTGTGTGTGAGTGTGAGAGAGTGACTGTGGGTGAGTGGGAGAGTGTGACTGTGTGTGAGTGGGAGAGAGTGCATGTGTGTTAGTGTGAGAGAGTGACTGTGTGTGAGTGGGAGAGAGTGGATGTGTGTGAGTGTGAGTGGGTGACTGTGTGTGAGTGTGAGAGAATCAACATGTGTGAGTGCGAGAGAGTAAGTGTGCGTGAGTGTGAGAGAGTGACTGTGTGTGAGTGAGAGAGTGTGACTGTGTGTGAGTGTGAGAGGGTGACTGTGTGTGAGTGTGAGTGAGTGACTGTGTGTGAGTGGGAGAGAATAAACATGTGTGAGTTTGAAAGGATGAATGTGCATGAGTGTGAGAGAGTGACTGTGTGTGAGTGTGAGAGAGTGACTGAGTGTGAGAGAGTGACTGTGTGTGAGTGTGAGAGAGTGAATGTTTGTGAGTGTGACAGGGTAAATGTGTGTGTGTGTGAGAGGGTGACTGTGAGTGAGTAGGTGAGAGTGAATGTGTGTGAGTGCGAGAGAGTGACTGTGTGTGAGTGTGAGAGTGTGTCTATGTGAGTGTAAGATTGTGACTGTGTGAGAGAGTG
Organism: Scyliorhinus torazame; assembly: GCF_047496885.1. Lineage (NCBI taxonomy): Eukaryota > Metazoa > Chordata > Chondrichthyes > Carcharhiniformes > Scyliorhinidae > Scyliorhinus > Scyliorhinus torazame. The sequence goes on from NC_092707.1 coordinate 417,940,065, forward strand.
ACTGTGTAAGAGTCTGAGAGAGTGACTGTGTGTGAGTGTGAGAGTGTGACTGTGTGTGAGTGTGAGAGCGTGAATGTGTGTGAGTGTGAGAGAGTGACTGTGTCAGTGTGAGAGAATAAACATGTGTGAGTTTGAGAGGATGTATGTGCATGAGTGTGAGAGAGTGACTGTGTGTGAGTGTGAGAGAGTGAATGTGTGTCAGTGTGAGAGAATGAACATGTGTGAGTGTGAGAGAGTGACTGTGTGTGAGTGGGAGAGAATGACTGTGTGTGAGTGCGAGAGAGTGACTGTGTGTGAGTGTGAGAGTGTGTCTATGTGAGTGTAAGATTGTGACTGTGTGAGAGAGTGACTGTGTAAGAGTCTGAGAGAGTGACTGTGTGTGAGTGTGAGAGTGTGACTGTGTGTGAGTGTGAGAGCGTGAATGTGTGTGAGTGTGAGAGAGTGAATGTGTGTGTGTGAGAGAGAGTCAGTATGTGTGTGTGTGAGAGAGTGAATGTGTGGGAGTGTGAGAGGGTGATTGTGTGAGTGTGAGAGAGTGAATGTGTGTGAGTGTGAGAGAGTGACTGTGTGTGAGTGGGAGAGAGTGAATGTGTGTGAGTGCGAGAGGGTGAATGTGTGTGAGTGTGAGAGAGGGATTGTGTGTGAGTGTGAGTGTGACTGTGTGTGAGTGTGAGAGAATGAACATGTGTGAGTTTGAGTGTGACTGTGTGTGAGTGTCAGAGTTTGACTGTGTGTGAGTGTGAGAGAATGAACAAGTGTGAGTGTGAGAGAGTGACTGTTTGTGAGTGTGAGAGTGTGTCTATGTGAGTGTAAGATTGTGACTGTGTGAGAGAGTGACTATGTAAGAGTCTGAGAGAGTGACTGTGTGTGAGTGTGAGAGTGTGACTGTGTGTGAGTGTGAGAGAATGAACATGTGTGAGTGCGAGAGAGTAAGTGTGTGTGAGTGAGAGAGAGTGAATGTGTGTGAGTGTGAGAGAGTCAGTTTGTGAGTGTGAGAGTGACTGAATGTGACAGGGTGACTGTGTGTGTGTGTGTGAGAGGGTGACTGTGTGTGAGTGGGTGAGAGTGACTGTGTGTGAGTGTGAGTGAGTGAATGTGTGTGAGTGTGAGAAAGTGACTGTTTGTGTGTGAGAGAGTGAATGTATGCGAGTGTGAGAGAGTGACTGTGTGTGAGAGCGTGACTGTGTGTGAGTGGGAGAGAGTGACTGTGTGTGAGTGTGAGAGAGTGAATGTGTGTGAGTGGGAGAGAGTGACTGTGGGTGAGTGTGAAAGCGTGACTGTGTGCGAGTATTAGAGAGTGATTGTTTGTGAGTGTGAGAGAGTGACAGTGTGTCAGTGCGAGAGTGTGAATGTGTGTGAGTGTGAGAGGGTGACTGTGTGTGAGTGGGAGAGAGTGAATGTGTGTCAGTGTGAGAGAATGAACATGTGTGAGTGTGAGAGAGTGACTGTGTGTGAGTGGGAGAGAATGACTGTGTGTGAGTGCGAGAGAGTGACTGTGTGTGAGTGTGAGGTGTGTCTATGTGAGTGTAAGATTGTGACTGTGTGAGAGAGTGACTGTGTAAGAGTCTGAGAGAGTGACTGTGTGTGAGTGTGAAAGTGTGACTGTGTGTGAGTGTGAGAGCGTGAATGTGTGTGAGTGTGAGAGAGTGAATGTGTGTGTGTGAGAGAGAGTCAGTATGTGTGTGTGTGAGAGAGAGTGAATGTGTGTGAGTGTGAGAGGGTGATTGTGTGAGTGTGAGAGAGTGAATGTGTGTGAGTGTGAGAGAGTGACTGTGTGTTAGTGGGAGAGAGTGAATGTGTGTGAGTGCGAGAGGTTGAATGTGTGTGAGTGTGAGAGAGGGATTGTGTGTGAGTGTGAGTGTGACTGTGTGTGAGTGTGAGAGAATGAACATGTGTGAGTTTGAGTGTGACTGTGTGTGAGTGTCAGAGTTTGACTGTGTGTGAGTGTGAGAGAATGAACAAGTGTGAGTGTGAGAGAGTGACTGTTTGTGAGTGTGGGTAAGTGACTGTGTGTGAGTGTGAGAGAGTGGATGTTTGTGAGTGTGAGAGGGTGACTGTGTGTGAGTGTGAGAGAATGGACATGTGTGAGTGCGAGAGAGTAAGTGGGTGTGAGTGTGAGAGAGTGACTGTGTGTGAGTCTTAGAGAGGGACTGTGTGTGAGTGTGAGAGAGTGACTGTGTGTGAGTGGGATTGTGTGACTGTGTGTGTGAGTGTGAGAGAGTGACTGTGTGTGAGTGTGAGAGAGTGGATGTGTGTGAGTGCGAGAGAGTAAGTGTGTGTGAGTGTGAGAGAGTGAATGTGTGTTAGTGTGAGAGAGTGACTGTGTGTGAGTGGGAGAGAGAGGATGTGTGTGAGTGTGAGAGGGTGACTGTGTGTGAGTGTGAGAGAATGAACATGTGTGAGTGCGAGAGAGTAAGTGTGTGTGAGTGTGAGAGAGTGACTGTGTGTGAGTGGGAGAGTGTGACTGTGTGTGAGTGGGAGAGAGTGGATGTGTGTTAGTGTGAGAGAGTGACTGTGTGTGAGTGGGAGAGAGTGGATGTGTGTGAGTGTGAGTGGGTGACTGTGTGTGAGTGTGAGAGAATCAACATGTGTGAGTGCGAGAGAGTAAGTGTGCGTGAGTGTGAGAGAGTGACTGTGTGTGAGTGGGAGAGTGTGACTGTGTGTGAGTGTGAGAGGGTGACTGTGTGTGAGTGTGAGTGAGTGACTGTGTGTGAGTGGGAGAGAATAACCATGTGTGAGTTTGAGAGGATGAATGTGCATGAGTGTGAGAGAGTGACTGTGTGTGAGTGTGAGAGAGTGACTGTGTGTGAGTGTGAGAGAGTGACTGTGTGTGAGTGTGAGAGAGTGAATGTTTGTGAGTGTGACAGGGTAAATGTGTGTGTGTGTGAGAGGGTGACTGTGTGTGAGTAGGTGAGAGTGAATGTGTGTGAGTGCGAGAGAGTGACTGTGTGTGAGTGTGAGAGTGTGTCTATGTGAGTGTAAGATTGTGACTGTGTGAGAGAGTGACTGTGTAAGAGTCTGAGAGAGTGACTGTGTGTGAGTGTGAGAGTGTGACTGTGTGTGAGTGTGAGAGAATGAACATGTGTGAGTGCGAGAGAGTAAGTGTGTGTGAGTGTGAGAGAGTGACTGTGGGTGAGTGGGAGAGTGTGACTGTGTGTGAGTGGGAGAGAGTGCATGTGTGTGAGTGTGAGAGAGTGACTGTGTGTGGGTGGGAGAGAGTGAATGTGTGTGAGTGCGAGAGGGTGAATGTGTGTGAGTGTGAGAGAGGGATTGTGTGTGAGTGTGAGTGTGACTGTGTGTGAGTGTGAGAGAATGAACATGTGTGAGTTTGAGTGTGACTGTGTGTGAGTGTCAGAGTTTGACTGTGTGTGAGTGTGAGAGAATGAACAAGTGTGAGTGTGAGAGAGTGACTGTTTGTGAGTGTGAGAGTGTGTCTATGTGAGTGTAAGATTGTGACTGTGTGAGAGAGTGACTATGGAAGAGTCTGAGAGAGTGACTGTGTGTGAGTGTGAGAGTGTGACTGTGTGTGAGTGGGAGAGAGTGGATGCGTGTTAGTGTGAGAGAGTGACTGTGTGTGAGTGGGAGAGAGTGGATGTGTGTGAGTGTGAGTGGGTGACTGGGTGTGAGTGGGAGAGAATCAACATGTGAATGCGAGAGAGTAAGTGTGCGTGAGTGTGAGAGAGTGACTGTGTGTGAGTGGGAGAGTGTGACTGTGTGTGAGTGTGAGAGGGTGACTGTGTGTGAGTGTGAGTGAGTGACTGTGTGTGAGTGGGAGAGAATAAACATGTGTGAGTTTGAGAGGATGAATGTGCATGAGTGTGAGAGAGTGACTGTGTGTGAGTGTGAGAGAGTGACTGAGTGTGAGAGAGTGACTGTGTGTGAGTGTGAGAGAGTGAATGTTTGTGAGTGTGACTGGGTAAATGTGTGTGTGTGAGAGGGTGACTGTGTGTGAGTAGGTGAGAGTGAATGTGTGTGAGTGCGAGAGAGTGACTGTGTGTGAGTGTGAGAGTGTGTCTATGTGAGTGTAAGATTGTGACTGTGTGAGAGAGTGACTGTGTAAGAGTCTGAGAGAGTGACTGTGTGAGAGTGTGACTGTGTGTGAGTGTGAGAGCGTGAATGTGTGTGAGTGTGAGAGAGTGACTGTGTCAGTGTGAGAGAATAAACATGTGTGAGTTTGAGAGGATGTATGTGCATGAGTGTGAGAGAGTGACTGTGTGTGAGTGTGAGAGAGTGAATGTGTGTCAGTGTGAGAGAATGAACATGTGTGAGTGTGAGAGAGTGACTGTGTGTGAGTGGGAGAGAATGACTGTGTGTGAGTGCGAGAGAGTGACTGTGTGTGAGTGTGAGAGTGTGTCTATGTGAGTGTAAGATTGTGACTGTGTGAGAGAGTGACTGTGTAAGAGTCTGAGAGAGTGACTGTGTGTGAGTGTGAGAGTGTGACTGTGTGTGAGTGTGAGAGCGTGAATGTGTGTGAGTGTGAGAGAGTGAATGTGTGTGTGTGAGAGAGAGTCAGTATGTGTGTGTGTGTGAGAGAGTGAATGTGTGTGAGTGTGAGAGGGTGATTGTGTGAGTGTGAGAGAGTGAATGTGTGTGAGTGTGAGAGAGTGACTGTGTGTGAGTGGGAGAGAGTGAATGTGTGTGAGTGCGAGAGGGTGAATGTGTGTGAGTGTGAGAGAGGGATTGTGTGTGAGTGTGAGTGTGACTGTGTGTGAGTGTGAGAGAATGAACATGTGTGAGTTTGAGTGTGACTGTGTGTGAGTGTCAGAGTTTGACTGTGTGTGAGTGTGAGAGAATGAACAAGTGTGAGTGTGAGAGAGTGACTGTTTGTGAGTGTGGGTAAGTGACTGTGTGTGAGTGTGAGAGAGTGGATGTTTGTGAGTGTGAGAGGGTGACTGTGTGTGAGTGTGAGAGAATGAACATGTGTGAGTTTGAGTGTGACTGTGTGTGAGTGTCAGAGTTTGACAGTGTGTAAGTGTGAGAGAATGAACAAGTGTGAGTCTGAGAGAGTCACTGTTTGTGAGTGTGGGTAAGTGACTGTGTGTGAGTGTGAGAGAGTGGATGTTTGTGAGTGTGAGAGGGTGACTGTGTGTAAGTGTGAGAGAATGGACATGTGTGAGTGCGAGAGAGTAAGTGTGTGTGAGTGTGAGAGAGTGAATGTGTGTTAGTGTGAGAGAGTGACTGTGTGTGAGTGGGAGAGAGAGGATGTGTGTGAGTGTGAGAGGGTGCCTGTGTGTGAGTGTGAGAGAATGAACATGTGTGAGTGCGAGAGAGTAAGTGTGTGTGAGTGTGAGAGAGTGACTGTGTGTGAGTGGGAGAGTGTGACTGTGTGTGAGTGGGAGAGAGTGGATGTGTGTTAGTGTGAGAGAGTGACTGTTTGTGAGTGGGAGAGAGTGGATGTGTGTGAGTGTGAGTGGGTGACTGTGTGTGAGTGTGAGAGAATCAACATGTGTGAGTGCGAGAGAGTAAGTGTGCGTGAGTGTGAGAGAGTGACTGTGTGTGAGTGGGAGAGTGTGACTGTGTGTGAGTGTGAGAGGGTGACTGTGTGTGAGTGTTTGTGAGTGACTGTGTGTGAGTGGGAGAGAATAAACATGTGTGAGTTTGAGAGGATGAATGTGCATGAGTGTGAGAGAGTGACTGTGTGTGAGTGTGAGAGAGTGACTGTGTGTGAGTGTGAGAGAGTGACTGTGTGTGAGTGTGAGAGAGTGAATGTTTGTGAGTGTGACAGGGTAAATGTGTGTGTGTGTGAGAGGGTGACTGTGTGTGAGTAGGTGAGAGTGAATGTGTGTGAGTGTTTGAGAGTGACTGTGTGTGAGTGTGAGAGCGTGAATGTGTGTCAGTGTGAGAGAATGAACATGTGTGAGTGTGAGAGAGTGACTGTGTGTGAGTGCGAGAATGTGAATGTGTGTCAGTGTGAGAGGGTGACTGTGTGTGAGTGTGAGAGAGTGACTATGTGTGAGTGGGAGAGAGTGACTGTGTGTGAGTGTGAGAGAGTGAATGTATGTGAGTAGGAGAGAGTGACTGTGGGTGAGTGTGAGAGTGTGACTGTGTGTGAGTGTGAGAGGGTGACTGTGTGTGATTGTGAGAGAGTGAATGTGTGTGAGTGTGAGAGAGTGACTGTGTCAGTGTGAGAGAATAAACATGTGTGAGTTTGAGAGGATGTATGTGCATGAGTGTGAGAGAGTGAATGTGTGTGAGTGTCAGAGTGTGACTGTGTGTGAGTGTGAGAGAATGAACATGTGTGAGTGTCAGAGAGTGACTGTGTGTGAGTGTGAGAGAATGAACATGTGTGAGTGTGAGAGAGTGACTGTGTGTGAGTGTGGGTGAGTGACTGTGTGTGAGTGTGAGAGAGTGGATGTGTGTGAGTGTGAGAGGTTGACTGTGTGTGAGTGTGAGAGAATGAACATGTGTGAGTGCGAGAGAGTAAGTGTGTGTGAGGGTGTGAGAGAGTGAATGTGTTTTAGTGTGAGAGAGTGAATGTGTGTGAGTGCGAGAGTTTGGCTGTGTGTGAGTGGGAGAGTGTGACTGTGTGTGAGTGTGAGAGAGTGAATGTGTTTGAGTGTGAGTCAGTGTGTGAGTGCAAGAGAGTGGCTGTGTGTGAGTGTGAGAGGGTGACTGTGTGAGTGTGAGAGAGTGATTGTGTCAGTGTGAGAGAATGAACATGTGTGAGTTTGAGAGAATGATTGTGCATGAGTGTGAGAGAGTGACTGTGTGTGTGTGAGAGAGTGACTGTGTGTGAGTGTGAGAGAGTGAATGTGTGTGAGTGTGACAGGGTAACTGTGTGTGTGTGTGTGAGAGGGTGACTGTGAGTGAGTGGGTGAGAATGAATGTGTGTGAGTGTGAATGAGTGAGTGTGAGTATGAGAGTGAATGTGTGAGTGTGGGAGAGTGACTGTGTGTGAGTGTGAGAGAGTGACTGTGTGAGTGTGAGAGAGTGACTGAATGTGACAGGGTGACTGTGTGTGTGTGTGTGAGAGGGTGACTTTGTGGGAGTGTGAGAGAATGAACAATTGTGAGTACAAGGTAGTAAGTGTGTGTGAGTGTGAGAGGGTGACTGTGTGTGAGTGTGAGAGAGTGGCTGTGTGTCAGTGTGAGAGAATGAACATGTGTGAGTTTGAGAGGACGAATGTGCATGAGTGTGAAAGAGTGACTGTATGTGAGTGTGCCGGAGTGACTGTGTGTGAGTGTGAGAGAGTGACTGTGTGAGAGTGTGAGAGAGTGAATGTGTGTGAGTGTGAGAGAGTGAATGTGTGTGAGTGTGACAGGGTAACTGTGTGTGTGTGTGTGAGAGGGCGACTGTGAGTGAGTGGGTGAGAATGAATGTGTGTGAGTGTGAATGAGTGAGTGTGAGTATGAGAGTGAGTGTGTGAGTGTGGGAGAGTGACTGTGTGTGACTGTGAGAGAGTGACTGTGTGAGTGTGAGAGAGTGACTGAATGTGACAGGGTGACTGTGTGTGTGTGCGAGAGAGGGTGACTTTGTGGGAGTGTGAGAGAATGAACAATTGTGAGTACAAGGTAGTAAGTGTGTGTGAGTGTGAGAGGGTGACTGTGTGTGAGTGTGAGAGAGTGGCTGTGTGTCAGTGTGAGAGAATGAACATGTGTGAGTTTGAGAGGACGAATGTGCATGAGTGTGAAAGAGTGACTGTATGTGAGTGTGCGGGAGTGACTGTGTGTGAGTGTGAGAGAGTGACTGTGTGAGAGTGTGAGAGAGTGACTGTGTGTGAGTGTGAGAGAGTGAATGTGTGTGAGTGTGACAGGGTAACTGTGTGTGTGTGAGAGGGTGACTGTGTGTGAGTGTGAGAGAGTGAATGTGTGTGAGTGGGAGAGAGTGACTGTGGGTGAGTGTGAGAGGGTGACTGTGTGTGAGTGTGAGTGAGTGACTGTGTGTGAGTGGGAGAGAATAAACATGTGTGAGTTTGAGAGGATGAATGTGCATGAGTGTGAGAGAGTGACTGTGGTGAGTGTGAGAGAGTGACTGTGTGTGAGTGTGAGAGAGTGACTGTGTGTGAGTGTGAGAGAGTGAATGTTTGTGAGTGTGACAGGGTAAATGTGTGTGTGTGTGAGAGGGTGACTGTGTGTGAGTGGGTGAGAGTGAATGTGTGTGAGTGTTTGAGAGTGACTGTGTGTGAGTGTGAGAGAGTGAATGTGTGTCAGTGTGAGAGAATGAACATGTGTGAGTGTGAGAGAGTGCCTGTGTGTGAGTGTCAGAGTTTGACTGTGTGTGAGTGGGTGAGAGTGAATGTGTGTGAGTGTGAGAAGTGAGTGTGAGAGTGAATGTGTGAGTGTGTGAGAGTGTGACTGTGTGAGTGTGAGATTGTGACTGTGTGAGAGAGTGACTGTGTAAGAGTCTGAGAGAGTGACTGTGTGTGAGTGTGAGAGAGTGACTGTGTGAGTGTGAGAGAGTGACTGAATGTGACAGGGTGACTGTGTGTGTGTGTGTGTGTGTGTGAGAGGGTGACTGTGTGTGAGTGGGAGAGAGTGACTGTGTGTGAGTGTGAGAGAGTGAATGTGTGTGAGTGTGAGAGAGTGAATGTCTGTGAGTGTGTGAGAGTCAGTTTGTGAGTGAGAGAGTGACTGTGTGTGAGTGTGAGAGTGTGACTGTGTGTGAGTGAGAGAGAGTGACTGTGTGTGAGTGCGAGAATGTGAATGTGTGTGAGTGCGAGAGGGTGACTGTGTGTGAGTGTGAGAGAGTGACTGTGTGTGAGTGGGAGAGAGTGACTGTGGGTGAGTGTGAGAGTGTGACTGTGTGCGAGTGTTAGAGCGTGATTGTGTGTGAGTGTGAGAGAGTGGCTGTGTGTGAGTGCGAGAGTGAATGTGTGTGAGTGTGAGAGGGTGACTGTGTGTGAATGTGAGAGAGTGACTGTGTGTGAGTGGGAGAGAATGACTGTGTGTGAGGGGGAGAGAGTGACTGTGTGTGAGTCTGAGAGGGTGACTGTGTGAGTGTGAGAGAATGGACATGTGTGAGTGGGGGAGAGTGACTGTGTGTGAGTGTGAGTGTCACTGTGTGCGAGTGTTAGAGCTTGACTGTGTGTGAGTATGAGAGAGTGACTGTGTGAGTACGAGAATGTGAATGTGTGTGAGTGCGAGATGGTGACTGTGTGTGAGTGTGAGACAGTGACTGTGTGTGAGTGGGAGAGAATGACTGTGTGTGTGTGGGAGAGAGTGACTGTGTGTGAGTGTGAGAGAGTGAATGTGTGAGAGTGTGAGAGAATGAACATGTGTGAGTGTGGGGGAATGAACATGAGTGTGAGAGAGTGACTGTCAGTGTGTGAGAGTCACTGCGTGTGAGTGGGAGAGAGTGATTGTGTGTGAGTGTGAGAGTGTGACTGTGTGAGTGTGAGATTGTGACTGTGTGAGAGAGTGACTGTGTAAGAGTCTGAGAGAGTGACTGTGTGTGAGTGTGAGAGTGTGACTGTGTGTGAGTGGGAGAGGGTGAATGTGTGTGTGTGTGAGAATGAATGTGTGTGAGTGCGAGAGGGTGACTGAGTGTGAGAGAGTGACTGTGTGTGAGTGTGAGAGAGTGACTGTGTGAGAGTGTGAGAGAGTGAATGTGTGTGAGTGTGAGAGAGTGAATGTGTGTGAGTGTGACAGGGTAACTGTGTGTGTGTGTGTGAGAGGGTGACTGTGAGTGAGTGGGTGAGAATGAATGTGTGTGAGTGTGAATGAGTGAGTGTGAGTATGAGAGTGAATGTGTGAGTGTGGGAGAGTGACTGTGTGTGACTGTGAGAGAGTGACTGTGTGAGTGTGAGAGAGTGACTGAATGTGACAGGGTGACTGTGTGTGTGTGCGAGAGAGGGTGACTTTGTGGGAGTGTGAGAGAATGAACAATTGTGAGTACAAGGTAGTAAGTGTGTGTGAGTGTGAGAGGGTGACTGTGTGTGAGTGTGAGAGAGTGGCTGTGTGTCAGTGTGAGAGAATGAACATGTGTGAGTTTGAGAGGACGAATGTGCATGAGTGTGAAAGAGTGACTGTATGTGAGTGTGCGGGAGTGACTGTGTGTGAGTGTGAGAGAGTGACTGTGTGAGAGTGTGAGAGAGTGACTGTGTGTGAGTGTGAGAGAGTGAATGTGTGTGAGTGTGACAGGGTAACTGTGTGTGTGTGAGAGGGTGACTGTGTGTGAGTGTGAGAGAGTGAATGTGTGTGAGTGGGAGAGAGTGACTGTGGGTGAGTGTGAGAGGGTGACTGTGTGTGAGTGTGAGTGAGTGACTGTGTGTGAGTGGGAGAGAATAAACATGTGTGAGTTTGAGAGGATGAATGTGCATGAGTGTGAGAGAGTGACTGTGGTGAGTGTGAGAGAGTGACTGTGTGTGAGTGTGAGAGAGTGACTGTGTGTGAGTGTGAGAGAGTGAATGTTTGTGAGTGTGACAGGGTAAATGTGTGTGTGTGTGAGAGGGTGACTGTGTGTGAGTGGGTGAGAGTGAATGTGTGTGAGTGTTTGAGAGTGACTGTGTGTGAGTGTGAGAGAGTGAATGTGTGTCAGTGTGAGAGAATGAACATGTGTGAGTGTGAGAGAGTGCCTGTGTGTGAGTGTCAGAGTTTGACTGTGTGTGAGTGGGTGAGAGTGAATGTGTGTGAGTGTGAGAAGTGAGTGTGAGAGTGAATGTGTGAGTGTGTGAGAGTGTGACTGTGTGAGTGTGAGATTGTGACTGTGTGAGAGAGTGACTGTGTAAGAGTCTGAGAGAGTGACTGTGTGTGAGTGTGAGAGAGTGACTGTGTGAGTGTGAGAGAGTGACTGAATGTGACAGGGTGACTGTGTGTGTGTGTGTGTGTGTGAGAGGGTGACTGTGTGTGAGTGGGAGAGAGTGACTGTGTGTGAGTGTGAGAGAGTGAATGTGTGTGAGTGTGAGAGAGTGAATGTCTGTGAGTGTGTGAGAGTCAGTTTGTGAGTGAGAGAGTGACTGTGTGTGAGTGTGAGAGTGTGACTGTGTGTGAGTGAGAGAGAGTGACTGTGTGTGAGTGCGAGAATGTGAATGTGTGTGAGTGCGAGAGGGTGACTGTGTGTGAGTGTGAGAGAGTGACTGTGTGTGAGTGGGAGAGAGTGACTGTGGGTGAGTGTGAGAGTGTGACTGTGTGCGAGTGTTAGAGCGTGATTGTGTGTGAGTGTGAGAGAGTGGCTGTGTGTGAGTGCGAGAGTGAATGTGTGTGAGTGTGAGAGGGTGACTGTGTGTGAATGTGAGAGAGTGACTGTGTGTGAGTGGGAGAGAATGACTGTGTGTGAGGGGGAGAGAGTGACTGTGTGTGAGTCTGAGAGGGTGACTGTGTGAGTGTGAGAGAATGGACATGTGTGAGTGGGGGAGAGTGACTGTGTGTGAGTGTGAGTGTCACTGTGTGCGAGTGTTAGAGCTTGACTGTGTGTGAGTATGAGAGAGTGACTGTGTGAGTACGAGAATGTGAATGTGTGTGAGTGCGAGATGGTGACTGTGTGTGAGTGTGAGACAGTGACTGTGTGTGAGTGGGAGAGAATGACTGTGTGTGTGTGGGAGAGAGTGACTGTGTGTGAGTGTGAGAGAGTGAATGTGTGAGAGTGTGAGAGAATGAACATGTGTGAGTGTGGGGGAATGAACATGAGTGTGAGAGAGTGACTGTCAGTGTGTGAGAGTCACTGCGTGTGAGTGGGAGAGAGTGATTGTGTGTGAGTGTGAGAGTGTGACTGTGTGAGTGTGAGATTGTGACTGTGTGAGAGAGTGACTGTGTAAGAGTCTGAGAGAGTGACTGTGTGTGAGTGTGAGAGTGTGACTGTGTGTGAGTGGGAGAGGGTGAATGTGTGTGTGTGTGAGAATGAATGTGTGTGAGTGCGAGAGGGTGACTGAGTGTGAGAGAGTGACTGTGTGTGAGTGGGAGAGAGTGACTGTGGGTTATTGTGAGAGCGTGACTCTGTGCGAGTGTTAGAGCGTGACTGTGTGTGAGTGTGAGAGGGTGACTGTGTGTGAGTATGAGAGAGTGACTGTGTGTGAGTGCGAGAATGTGAATGTGTGTGAGTGCGAGAGGGTGACTGTGTGTGAGTGTGAGAGAGTGACTGTGTGTGAGTGGGAGAGAATGACTGTGTGTGAGTGTGAGAATGTGAATGTGTGTGAGTGGGAGAGAGTGACTGTGGGTGAGTGTGAGGGCGTGACTGTGTGCGAGTGTTAGAGCGTGATTGTGTGTGAGTGTGAGAGAGTGGCTGTGTGTGAGTGCGAGAGTGAATGTGTGTGAGTGTGAGAGGGTGACTGTGTGTGAGTGTGAGAGAGTGAATGTGTGTCAGTGTGAGAGAATGAACATGTGTGAGTGTGAGAGAGTGACTGTGTGTGAGTGGGAGAGAATGACTGTGTGAGTGTGTGAGAGAGTGTATGTTTGTGAGTCTGAGAAGCTGGCTGTGTGTGAGTGTGAGAGGGTGACTGTGTGAGTGTGAGAGAATGGACATGTGTGAGTGCGAGAGGGTGACTGTGTGTGAGTGTGAGAGAGTGTATGTTTGTGAGTCTGAGAGAGTGACTGTGTGTGAGTGGGAGAGAATGACTGTGTGTGAGTGGGAGAGAGTGACTGTGTGTGAGTGTGAGAGAATGAACATGTGAGAGTGTGAGAGAATGAACATTTGTGAGTGTGGGGGAATGAACATGAGTGTGAGAGAGTGACTGTGAGTGTGTGAGAGTCACTGCGTGTGAGTGGGAGAGAGTGACTGTGTGTGAGTGTGAGAGGGTGACTGTGTGAGTGTGAGATTGTGACTGTGTGAGAGAGTGACTGTGTAAGAGTCTGAGAGAGTGACTGTGTGTGAGTGTGAGAGTGTGACTGTGTGTGAGTGGGAGAGGGTGAATGTGTGTGTGTGTGAGAGCGTGAATGTGTCTGTGTGTGAGAGAGTGAATGTGTGTGTGTGAGAGAGAGTCAGTATGTGTGAGTGGGAGAGAGTGACTGTGTGTGAGTGTGAGACAGTGACTGTGTGTGAGTGTGAGAGAGTGAATGTGAGTGACTGTGAGAGGGTGATTGTGTGAGTGTGAGAGAGTGACTGTGTGTGAGTGGGAGAGAGTGAATGTGTGTGAGTGTGAGAGGGTGAATGTGTGTGAGTGTGAGAGAGGGACGGTGTGTGAGTGTGAGTGTGATTGTGTGTGAGTGTGAGAGAATGAACAAGTGCGAGTGTGAGAGAGTGACTGTTTGTGAGTGTGGGTGAGTGACTGTGTGTGAGTGTGAAAGAGTGGATGGTTGTGAGTGTGAGAGGGTGACTGTGTGCGAGTGTGAGAGAATGGACATGTGTGAGTGCGAGAGAGTAAGTGTGTGTGAGTGTGAGAGAGTGACTGTGTGTGCGTCTGAGAGAGTGACTGTGTGTGAGTGTGAGAGAGTGACTGTGTGTTAGTGAGAGAGTGAAACTGTGTGTGAGTGTGAGAGAGTGACTGTGTGTCAGTGTGAGAGAGTGGATGTGTGTGAGTGTGAGAGAGTGAATGTGTGTTAGTGTGAGAGAGTGACTGTGTGTGAGTGGGAGAGAGTGGATGTATGTGAGTGTGAGAGGGTGACTGTGTGTGAGTGGGAGAGATAGAACATGTGTGAGTGCGAGAGAGTAAGTGTGTGTGAGTGTGTGAGAGTGAATGTGTGTGAGTGTGAGAGAGTGACTGTGTGTGAGTATGAGAGAGTGACTGTGTGTGAGTGTGAGAGTGTGAATGTGTGTGAGTGTGACAGGGTAACTGTGTGTGTGTGAGGGTGACTGTGTGTGAGTGGGTGAGAGTGAATGTGTGTGAGTGTGAGAGAGTGAGTGAGAGCATGAGAGTGAATGTGTGAGTGTGGGAGAGTGACTGTGTGAGTGTGAGAGACTGTGTGAGTGTGAGAGAGTGACTGAATGTGACAGGGTGACCATGTGTGTGTGTGTGTGTGTGTGAGAGGGTGACTGTGTGTGAGTGCGAGAGTGTGACTGTGTGTGAGTGAGATAGAGTGACCGTGTGTGAGTGTGAGAGTTTGAATGTGTGTGAGTGGGAGAGAGTGACTGTGGGTGAGTGTGAGAGAATGAACAAGTGTGAGTGTGAGAGAGTCAGTTTGTGAGTGTGAGAGAGTGAATGTGTACGAGTGTGAGAGAGTGACTGTGTGTGAGAGAGTGAATGTGTGTGAGTGCGAGAGTGTGACTGTGTGTGAGTGTGAGAGAGTGAATGTGTGCGAGTGTGAGAGAGTGACTGTGTGTGAGAGAGTGAATGTGTGTGAGTGCGAGAGTGTGACTGTGTGTGAGTGAGAGAGAGTGACTGTGTGTGAGTGTGAGAGAGTGAATGTGTGTGAGTGCGAGAATGTGAATGTGTGTGAGTGCGAGAGGGTGACTGTGTGTGAGTGGGAGAGAGTGACTGTGTGTGAGTGGGAGAGAGTGACTGTGTGTGAGTGTGAGAGAGTGAATGTGTGTGAGTGGGAGAGAGTGACTGTGGGTGAGTGTGAGAGCGTGACAGTGTGCGAGTGTTAGAGCGTGATTGTGTGTGAGTGTGAGAGAGTGGCTGTGTGTGAGTGCGAGAGTGTGAATGTGTGTGAGTGTGGGAGAGTGACTGTGTGTGAGTGTGAGAGAGTGACTGTGTGAGTGTGAGAGAGTGACTGAATGTGACAGGGTGACTGTGTGTGTGTGTGTGTGTGTGAGAGGGTGACTGTGTGTGAGTGGGAGAGAGTGACTGTGTGTGAGTGTGAGAGAGTGAATGTGTGTGAGTCTGAGAGAGTGAATGTCTGTGAGTGTGAGAGAGTCAGTTTGTGAGTGAGAGAGTGAATGTGTGTGAGTGTGAGAGTGTGACTGTGTGTGAGTGAGAGAGAGTGACTGTGTGTTAGTGCGAGAATGTGAATGTGTGTGAGTGCGAGAGGGTGACTGTGTGTGAGTGTGAGAGAGTGACTGTGTGTGAGTGGGAGAGAATGACTGTGTGTGAGTGTGAGAATGTGAATGTGTGTGAGTGGGAGAGAGTGACTGTGGGTGAGTGTGAGAGCGTGACTGTTTGCGAGTGTTAGAGCGTGATTGTGTGTGAGTGTGAGAGAGTGGCTGTGTGTGAGTGCGAGAGTGAATGTGTGTGAGTGTGAGAGGGTGACTGTGTGTGAATGTGAGAGAGTGACTGTGTGTGAGTGGGAGAGAATGACTGTGTGTGAGTGGGAGAGAGTGACTGTGTGTGAGTCTGAGAGAGTGTATGTTTGTGAGTCTGAGAGGCTGGCTGTGTGTGAGTGTGAGAGGGTGACTGTGTGAGTGTGAGAGAATGGACATGTGTGAGTGCGAGAGGGTGACTGTGTGTGAGTGTGAGAGAGTGACGGTGTGTGAGTGGGAGAGAGTGACTGTGTGTGAGTGTGAGTGTCACAGTGTGCGAGTGTTAGAGCTTGACTGTGTGTGAGTATAAGAGAGTGACTGTGTGTGAGTGCGAGAATGTGAATGTGTGTGAGTGCGAGAGGGTGACTGTGTGTGAGTGTGAGAGAGTGACTGTGTGTGAGTGGGAGAGAATGACTGTGTGTGAGTGGGAGAGAGTGACTGTGTGTGAGTGTGAGAGAATGAACATGTGAGAGTGTGAGAGAATGAACATTTGTGAGTGTGGGGGAATGAACATGAGTGTGAGAGAGTGACTGTGAGTGTGTGAGAGTCACTGCGTGTGAGTGGGAGAGAGTGACTGTGTGTGAGTGTGAGAGTGTGACTGTGTGAGTGTGAGATTGTGACTGTGTGAGAGAGTGACTGTGTAAGAGTCTGAGAGAGTGACTGTGTGTGAGTGTGAGAGTGTGACTGTGTGTGAGTGGGAGAGGGTGAATGTGTGTGTGTGTGAGAGCGTGAATGTGTCTGTGTGTGAGAGAGTGAATGTGTGTGTGTGAGAGAGAGTCAGTATGTGTGAGTGGGAGAGAGTGACTGTGTGTGAGTGTGAGACAGTGACTGTGTGTGAGTGTGAGAGAGTGAATGTGAGTGACTGTGAGAGGGTGATTGTGTGAGTGTGAGAGAGTGACTGTGTGTGAGTGGGAGAGAGTGAATGTGTGTGAGTGTGAGAGGGTGAATGTGTGTGAGTGTGAGAGAGGGACTGTGTGTGAGTGTGAGTGTGACTGTGTGTGAGTGTGAGAGAATGAACATGTGTGAGTTTGCGTGTGACTGTGTGTGAGTGTGAGAGAGTGACTGTGTGTGAGTGTCAGAGTTTGACTGTGTGTGAGTGTGAGAGAATGAACAAGTGTGAGTGTGAGAGAGTGACTGTTTGTGAGTGTGGGTGAGTGACTGTGTGTGAGTGTGAGAGAGTGGATGTTTGTGAGTGTGAGAGGGTGACTGTGTGCGAGTGTGAGAGAATGGACATGTGTGAGTGCGAGAGAGTAAGTGTGTGTGAGTGTGAGAGAGTGACTGTGTGTGAGTCTGAGAGAGTGACTGTGTGTGAGTGTGAGAGAGTGAGTGTGTGAGTGGGAGAGTGAAACTGTGTGTGAGTGTGAGAGAGTGACTGTGTGTGAGTGTGAGAGAGTGGATGTGTGTGAGTGTGAGAGAGTGAATGTGTGTTAGTGTGAGAGAGTGACTGTGTGTGAGTGGGAGAGAGTGGATGTATGTGAGTGTGAGAGGGTGACTGTGTGTGAGTGTGAGAGATAGAACATGTGTGAGTGCGAGAGTAAGTGTGTGTGAGTGTGTGAGAGTGAATGTGTGTGAGTGTGAGAGAGTGACTGTGTGTGAGTGTGAGAGAGTGACTGTGTGTGAGTGTGAGAGTGTGAATGTGTGTGAGTGTGACAGGGTAACTGTGTGTGTGTGAGGGTGACTGTGTGTGAGTGGGTGAGAGTGAATGTGTGTGAGTGTGAGAGAGTGAGTGAGAGCGTGAGAGTGACTGTGTGAGTGTGAGAGAGTGACTGTGTGAGTGTGAGAGAGTGACTGAATGTGACAGGGTGACTGTGTGTGTGTGTGTGTGAGAGGGTGACTGTGTGTGAGTGTGAGAGAATGAACAAGTGTGAGTGGGAGAGAGTCTGATTGCGAGTGTGAGAGAGTGACTGTGTGTGAGAGAGTGAATGTGTGTGAGTGCGAGAGTGTGACTGTGTGTGAGTGAGATAGAGTGACCATGTGTGAGTGTGAGAGAGTGACGGTGTGTGAGTGGGAGAGAGTGACTGTGTGTGAGTGTGAGAGAGTGAATGTGTGTGAGTGGCTGAGAGTGACTGTGGGTGAGTGTGAGAGAATGAACAAGTGTGAGTGTGAGAGAGTCAGTTTGTGAGTGTGAGAGAGTGAAAGTGTGCGAGTGTGAGAGAGTGACTGTGTGTGAGAGAGTGAATGTGTGTGAGTGCGAGAGTGTGACTGTGTGTGAGTGAGAGAGAGTGACTGTGTGTGAGTGTGAGAGAGTGAATGTGTGTGAGTGGGAGAGAGTGACTGTGGGTAAGTGTGAGAGCGTGACAGTGTGCGAGTGTTAGAGCGCGATTGTGTGTGAGTGTGAGAGAGTGGCTGTGTGTGAGTGCGAGAGTGTGAATATGTGTGAGTGTGAGAGGGTGACTGTGTGTCAGTGTGAGAGAATGAACAAGTGTGAGTGTGAGAGAGTGACTGTTTGTGAGTGTGGGTGAGTGACTGTGTGTGAGTGTGAGAGAGTGGATGTTTATGAGTGTGAGAGGGTGACTGTGTGTGAGTGTGAGAGAATGGACATGTGTGAGTGCGAGAGAGTAAGTGTGTGTGAGTCTGAGAGAGTGACTGTGTGTGAGTGTGAGAGAGTGACTGTGTGTGAGTGGGAGAGTTTGACTGTGTGTGAGTGTGAGAGAGTGACCATGTGTGAGTGTGAGAGAGTGGATGTGTGTGAGTGTGAGTGAGTAAGTGTGTGTGAGTGTGAGCGAGTGAATGTGTGTTAGTGTGAGAGAGTGACTGTGTGTGAGTGTGAGAGAGTGAGTGTGTGATTGTGAGAGTGTGAATGTGTGTGAGTGTGGGAGAGTGACTGTGTGTGAGTGTGAGAGAGTGACAGTGTGCGAGTGTTAGAGCGTGATTGTGTGTGAGTGTGAGAGAGTGGCTGTGTGTGAGTTCGAGAGTGTGAATGTGTGTGAGTGTGGGAGAGTGACTGTGTGTGAGTGTGAGAGAGTGACTGTGTGAGTGTGAGAGAGTGACTGAATGTGACAGGGTGACTGTGTGTGTGTGTGTGTGTGTGTGTGAGAGAGAGGGTGACTGTGTGTGAGTGGGAGAGAGTGACTGTGTGTGAGTGTGAGAGAGTGAATGTGTGTGAGTCTGAGAGAGTGAATGTATGTGAGTGTGAGAGAGTCAGTTTGTGAGTGAGAGAGTGAATGTGTGTGAGTGTGAGAGTGTGACTGTGTGTGAGTGAGAGAGAGTGACTGTGTGTGAGTGCGAGAATGTGAATGTGTGTGAGTGCGAGAGGGTGATTGTGTGTGAGTGTGAGAGAGTGACTGTGTGTGAGTGGGAGAGAATGACTGTGTGTGAGTGTGAGAATGTGAATGTGTGTGAGTGTGAGAGCGTGACTGTGTGCGAGTGTTAGAGCGTGATTGTGTGTGAGTGTGAGAGAGTGGCTGTGTGTGAGTGCGAGAGTGAATGTGTGTGAGTGTGAGAGGGTGACTGTGTGTGAATGTGAGAGAGTGACTGTGTGTGAGTGGGAGAGAATGACTGTGTGTGAGTGGGAGAGAGTGACTGTGTGTGAGTCTGAGAGGGTGACTGTGTGAGTGTGAGAGAATGGACATGTGTGAGTGCGAGAGGGTGACTGTGTGTGAGTGTGAGAGAGTGTATGTTTGTGAGTCTGAGAGGCTGGCTGTGTGTGAGTGTGAGAGGGTGACTGTGTGAGTGTGAGAGAATGGACATGTGTGAGTGCGAGAGGGTGACTGTGTGTGAGTGTGAGAGAGTGACGGTGTGTGAGTGGGAGAGAGTGACTGTGTGTGAGTGTGAGTGTCACAGTTTGCGAGTGTTAGAGCTTGACTGTGTGTGAGTATAAGAGAGTGACTGTGTGTGAGTGCGAGAATGTGAATGTGTGTGAGTGCGAGAGGGTGACTGTGTGTGAGTGTGAGAGAGTGACTGTGTGTGAGTGGGAGAGAATGACTGTGTGTGAGTGGGAGAGAGTGACTGTGTGTGAGTGTGAGAGAATGAACATGTGAGAGTGTGAGAGAATGAACATTTGTGAGTGTGGGGGAATGAACATGAGTGTGAGAGAGTGACTGTGAGTGTGTGAGAGTCACTGCGTGTGAGTGGGAGAGAGTGACTGTGTGTGAGTGTGAGAGTGTGACTGTGTGAGTGTGAGATTGTGACTGTGTGAGAGAGTGACTGTGTAAGAGTCTGAGAGAGTGACTGTGTGTGAGTGTGAGAGTGTGACTGTGTGTGAGTGGGAGAGGGTGAATGTGTGTGTGTGTGAGAGCGTGAATGTGTCTGTGTGTGAGAGAGTGAATGTGTGTGTGTGAGAGAGAGTCAGTATGTGTGAGTGGGAGAGAGTGACTGTGTGTGAGTGTGAGACAGTGACTGTGTGTGAGTGTGAGAGAGTGAATGTGAGTGACTGTGAGAGGGTGATTGTGTGAGTGTGAGAGAGTGACTGTGTGTGAGTGGGAGAGAGTGAATGTGTGTGAGTGTGAGAGGGTGAATGTGTGTGAGTGTGAGAGAGGGACTGTGTGTGAGTGTGAGTGTGACTGTGTGTGAGTGTGAGAGAATGAACATGTGTGAGTTTGCGTGTGACTGTGTGTGAGTGTGAGAGAGTGACTGTGTGTGAGTGTCAGAGTTTGACTGTGTGTGAGTGTGAGAGAATGAACAAGTGTGAGTGTGAGAGAGTGACTGTTTGTGAGTGTGGGTGAGTGACTGTGTGTGAGTGTGAGAGAGTGGATGTTTGTGAGTGTGAGAGGGTGACTGTGTGCGAGTGTGAGAGAATGGACATGTGTGAGTACGAGAGAGTAAGTGTGTGTGAGTGTGAGAGAGTGACTGTGTGTGAGTCTGAGAGAGTGACTGTGTGTGAGTGTGAGAGAGTGACTGTGTGAGTGGGAGAGTGAAACTGTGTGTGAGTGTGAGAGAGTGACTGTGTGTGAGTGTGAGAGAGTGGATGTGTGTGAGTGTGAGAGAGTGAATGTGTGTTAGTGTGAGAGAGTGACTGTGTGTGAGTGGGAGAGTGTGGATGTATGTGAGTGTGAGAGGGTGACTGTGTGTGAGTGTGAGAGATAGAACATGTGTGAGTGCGAGAGAGTAAGTGTGTGTGAGTGTGTGAGAGTGAATGTGTGTGAGTGTGAGAGAGTGACTGTGTGTGAGTGTGAGAGAGTGACTGTGTGTGAGTGTGAGAGTGTGAATGTGTGTGAGTGTGACAGGGTAACTGTGTGTGTGTGAGGGTGACTGTGTGTGAGTGGGTGAGAGTGAATGTGTGTGAGTGTGAGAGAGTGAGTGAGAGCGTGAGAGTGACTGTGTGAGTGTGAGAGAGTGACTGTGTGAGTGTGAGAGAGTGACTGAATGTGACAGGGTGACTGTGTGTGTGTGTGTGTGAGAGGGTGACTGTGTGTGAGTGTGAGAGAATGAACAAGTGTGAGTGGGAGAGAGTCTGATTGCGAGTGTGAGAGAGTGACTGTGTGTGAGAGAGTGAATGTGTGTGAGTGCGAGAGTGTGACTGTGTGTGAGTGAGAGAGAGTGACCATGTGTGAGTGTGAGAGAGTGACGGTGTGTGAGTGGGAGAGAGTGACTGTGTGTGAGTGTGAGAGAGTGAATGTGTGTGAGTGGGAGAGAGTGACTGTGGATGAGTGTGAGAGAATGAACAAGTGTGAGTGTGAGAGAGTCAGTTTGTGAGTGTGCGAGTGTGAGAGAGTGACTGTGTGTGAGAGAGTGAATGTGTGTGAGTGCGAGAGTGTGACTGTGTGTGAGTGAGAGAGAGTGACTGTGTGTGAGTGTGAGAGAGTGAATGTGTGTGAGTGGGAGAGAGTGACTGTGGGTAAGTGTGAGAGCGTGACAGTGTGCGAGTGTTAGAGCGTGATTGTGTGTGAGTGTGAGAGAGTGGCTGTGTGTGAGTGCGAGAGTGTGAATGTGTGTGAGTGTGAGAGGGTGACTGTGTGTCAGTGTGAGATAATGAACAAGTGTGAGTGTGAGAGAGTGACTGTTTGTGAGTGTGGGTGAGTGACTGTGTGTGAGTGTGAGAGAGTGGATGTTTATGAGTGTGAGAGGGTGACTGTGTGTGAGTGTGAGAGAATGGACATGTGTGAGTGCGAGAGAGTAAGTGTGTGTGAGTCTGAGAGAGTGACTGTGTGTGAGTGTGAGAGAGTGACTGTGTGTGAGTGGAAGAGTTTGACTGTGTGTGAGTGTGAGAGAGTGACTGTGTGTGAGTGTGAGAGTGGATGTGTGTGAGTGTGAGTGAGTAAGTGTGTGTGAGTGTGAGCGAGTGAATGTGTGTTAGTGTGAGAGAGTGACTGTGTGTGAGTGTGAGAAAGTGAGTGTGTGTGATTGTGAGAGTGTGAATGTGTGTGAGTGTGACAGGGTAACTGTGTGTGTGTGACGGTGACTGTGTGTGAGTGGGTGAGAGTGAATGTGTGTGAGGGTGAGAGAGTGAGTGTGAGTGTGCGAGTGAAATTGTGAGTGTGGGAGTGTGACTGTGTGTGAGTGTGAGAGAGTGACTGAATGTGACAGGGTGACTGTGTGTGTGTGTGAGAGAGGGTGAATGTGTGTGAGTGGGAGAGAGTGACTGTGTGTGAGTGTGAGAGAGTGAATGTGTGTGAGTGTGAGAGAATGGACATGTGAGTGTGAGAGAGTGAATGTGTGTGAGTGTGAGAGAGTCAGTTTGTGAGTTGGAGATAGTGACTGTGTGTGAGTGTGAGAAAGTGACTGTTTGTGTCTGAGAGAGTGAATGGGTGCGAGTGTGAGAGGGTGACTGTGTGTGAGTGTGAGAGAATGAACATGTGTGAGTGCGAGAGAGTAAGTGTGTGTGAATGTGAGAGAGTGACTGTGTGTGAGTGTGAGAGAGTGACTGTGTGTGAGTGTAAGAGAGTGAGTGTGTGTGATTGTGAGAGTGTGAATGTGTGTGAGTGTGACAGGGTAACTGTGTGTGAGTGTAAGAGAGTGAGTGTGTGTGATTGTGAGAGTGTGAATGTGTGTGAGTGTGACAGGGTAACTGTGTGTGTGTGACGGTGACTGTGTGTGAGTGGGTGAGAGTGAATGTGTGTGAGTGGGAGAGAGTGAATGTGTGTGAGTGCGAGAGTGTGAATGTGTGTGAGCGGGAGAGAGTGACTTTGGGTGAGTGTGAGAGAGTGAATGTGTGTGAGTGTGAGAGAGTGACCGTGTGTGAGTGTGAGAGAGTGACTGTGTGCGAGTGTTAGAGCGTGATTGTGTGTGAGTGTGAGAGAGTGGCTGTGTGTGTGTGCGAGAGTGTGAATGTGTGTGAGTGTGAGAGGGTGACTGTGTGTCAGTGTGAGAGAATGAACATGTGTGAGTGTGAGAGAGTGACTGTGTGTGAGTGGGAGAGAATGACTGTGTGTGAGTGGGAGAGCGTGACTGTGTGTGAGTGGGAGAGAGTGACTGTGTGTGAGTGTGAGAGAATGAAAATGTGAGAGTGTGACTGAATGAACATGTGTGAGTGTGGGGGAATGAACATGAGTATGAGAGAGTGACTGTGAGTATGAGAGAGTCACTGCGTGTGAGTGGGAGAGAGTGACTGTGTGTGAGTGTGAGAGTGTGACTGTGTGAGTGTGAGATTGTGACTGTGTGAGAGAGTGACTGTGTAAGAGTCTGAGAGAGTGACTGTGTGAGTGTGAAAGTGTGACTGTGTGTGAGTGGGAGAGGGTGAATGTGTGTGTGTGTGAGAGAGTCAGTGTGTGTGAGTGGGAGAGAGTGACTGTGTGTGAGTGTGAGACAGTGACTGTGTGTGAGTGTGAGAGAGTCAATGTGTGTGAGTGTGAGAGGGTGATTGTGTGAGTGTGAGAGAGTGACTGTGTGTGAGTGGGAGAGAGTGAATGTGTGTGAGTGCGAGAGGGTTAATGTGTGTGAGTGTGAGAGGGGGACTGTGTGAGAGTGTGAGTGTGACTGTGTGTGAGTGTGAGAGAATGAACATGTGTGAGTTTGAGTGTGACTATGAGTGTGAGATAGTGACTGTGTGTGAGTGTCAGAGTTTGACTGTGTGTGTGTGAGAGAATGAACAAGTGTGAGTGTGAGAGAGTGACTGTTTGTGAGTGTGTGTGAGTGCCTGTGTGTGAGTGTGAGAGAGTGGATGTTTCTGAGTGTGAGAGGGTGACTGTGTGAGTGTGAGAGAGTAAGTGTGTGTGAGCGTGAGAGAGTGACTGTGTGTGAGTCTGAGAGAGTGACTGTGTGTGAGTGTGAGATAGTGACTGTGTGTGAGTGGGAGAGTGTGACTGTGTGTGAGTGTGAGAGAGTGAATGTGTGTGAGTGTGAGAGAGTGGATGTGAGTGAGTGCGAGAGAGTAAGTGTGTGTGAGTGTGAAAGAGTGAATGTGTGTTAGTGTGAGAGCGTGACTGTGTGTGAGTGGGAGAGAGTGGATGTGTGTGAGTGTGAGAGGGTGACTCTGTGTGAATGTGAGAGAATGAACATGTGTGAGTTTGAGAGAGTGAGTGTGTGTGAGTGTGCGAGAGTGACTGTGTGTGAGTGGGAGAGTGTGACTGTGTGTGAGTGTGAGAGGGTGACTGTGTGTGAGTGTGAGAGAGTGACTGTGTCAGTGTGAGAGAATAAACATGTGTGAGTTTGAGAGGATGAATGTGCATGAGTGTGAGAGAGTGACTGTGTGTGAGTGTGAGAGAGTGACTGTGTGTGAGTGGGAGAGAGTGACTGTGTGTGAGTGTGAGAGAGTGAATGTGTGTGAGTATGAGAGAATGAACATGTGAGTGTGAGAGAGTGACTGTGTGTGAGTGTGAGAGAGTGAATGTGTGTGAGTGTGAGAGAGTCAGTTTGTGAGTGGGAGAGAGTGACTGTGTGAGAGTGTGAGAAAGTGACTGTTTGTGTGTGAGAGATTGAATGTGTGCGAGTGTGAGAGAGTGACAGTGTGTAACAGAGTGAATGTGTGTGACTGCGAGAGGGTGACTGTGTGTGAGAGGGAGAGAGTGACCGTGTGTGAGTGTGAGAGAGTGAATGTGTGTGAGTGCGAGATGGTGACTGTGTGTGAGTGTGAGAGAGTGACGGTGTGTGAGTGGGAGAGAGTGACTGTGTGTGAGTGTGAGAGAGTGACTGTGTAAGTGTGAGAGTGTGACAGAATGTGACAGGGTGACTGTGTGTGTGTGTGTGAGAGGGTGACTGTGTGTGAGTGGGAGAGAGTTACTGTGTGTGAGTGTGAGAGAGTGAATGTGTGTGAGTGTGAGTGAATGAACATGTGAGTGTGAGTGAGTGACTGTGAGTGTGAGAGAATGAACATGTGTGAGTGTGGGAGAATGTACATGAGTGTGAGAGAGTGACTGTGAGTGTGAGAGAGTGACTGTGTGTGAGTGCAAGAGAGTGACTGTGAGTGTGAGAGAGTCACTGCCTCTGAGTGGGAGAGAGTGACTGTGTTATTGTGAGAGTGTGACTGTGTGAGTGTGAGATTGTGACTGTGTGAGTGTGAGAGAGTGACTGTGTGTGAGTGTGAGAGAGTGACTGTGTGAGTGTGAGAGAGTGACTGAATGTGACAGGGTGACTGTGTGTGAGTGGGAGAGATTTATTGTGTGTGAGTGTGAGAGAGTGAATGTGTGTGAGTGTGAGAGAATGAACATGTGAGTGTGAGAGAGTGAATGTGTGTGAGTGTGGAGAGTCAGTTTGTGAGTGGGAGAGAGTGACTTTGTGTGAGTGTGAGAAAGTGACTGTGTGTGAGAGAGTGACTGTGTGTGAGAGAGTGAATGTGTGTGAGTGGGAGAGAGTAACCGTGTGTGAGTGTGAGAGAGTGAATGTGTGTGAGTGCGAGAGGGTGACTGTGTGTGAGTGTGAGAGAGTGACGTTGTGCGAGTGGGAGAGAGTGACAGTTTGTGAGTGTGAGAGAGTGAATGTGTGTGAGAGGGAGAGAGTGACTGTGTGTGAGTGTGAGAGCGTGACTGTGTGCGAGTGTTAGAGCGAGACTGTGTGTGAGTGTGAGAGAGTGACTGTGTGTGAGTGCGAGAGTGTGAATGTGTGTGAGTGTGAGAGAATGAACATGTGTGAGTGTGGGGGAATGAACATGAGTATGAGAGAGTGACTGTGAGTATGAGAGAGTCACTGCGTGTGAGTGGGAGAGAGTGACTGTGTGTGAGTGTGAGAGTGTGACTGTGTGATTGTGAGATTGTGACTGTGTGAGAGAGTGACTGTGTAAGAGTCTGAGAGAGTGGCTGTGTGTGAGTGTGAAAGTGTGACTGTGTGTGAGTGGGAGAGGGTGAATGTGTGTGTGTGTGAGAGAGTCAGTGTTTGTGAGTGGGAGAGAGTGACTGTGTGTGAGTGTGAGACAGCGACTGTGTGTGAGTGTGAGAGAGTGAATGTGTGTGAGTGTGAGAGAATGAACATGTGAGTGTGAGAGAGTGACTGTGTGTGAGTGAGAGAGAGTGAATGTGTGTGAGTGTGAGAGAGTCAGTTTGTGAGTGTGAGAGTGACTGAATGTGACAGGGTGACTGTGTGTGTGTGTGTGAGAGGGTGACTGTGTGTGAGTGGGTGAGAGTGACTGTGTGTGAGTGTGAGTGAGTGAATGTGTGTGAGTGTGAGAAAGTGACTGTTTGTGTGTGAGAGAGTGAATGTATGCGAGTGTGAGAGAGTGACTGTGTGTGAGAGCGTGACTGTGTGTGAGTGGGAGAGAGTGACTGTGTGTGAGTGTGAGAGAGTGAATGTGTGTGAGTGGGAGAGAGTGACTGTGGGTGAGTGTGAAAGCGTGACTGTGTGCGAGTATTAGAGAGTGATTGTTTGTGAGTGTGAGAGAGTGACAGTGTGTCAGTGCGAGAGTGTGAATGTGTGTGAGTGTGAGAGGGTGACTGTGTGTGAGTGGGAGAGAGTGAATGTGTGTCAGTGTGAGAGAATGAACATGTGTGAGTGTGAGAGAGTGACTGTGTGTGAGTGGGAGAGAATGACTGTGTGTGAGTGCGAGAGAGTGACTGTGTGTGAGTGTGAGGTGTGTCTATGTGAGTGTAAGATTGTGACTGTGTGAGAGAGTGACTGTGTAAGAGTCTGAGAGAGTGACTGTGTGTGAGTGTGAAAGTGTGACTGTGTGTGAGTGTGAGAGCGTGAATGTGTGTGAGTGTGAGAGAGTGAATGTGTGTGTGTGAGAGAGAGTCAGTATGTGTGTGTGTGAGAGAGAGTGAATGTGTGTGAGTGTGAGAGGGTGATTGTGTGAGTGTGAGAGAGTGAATGTGTGTGAGTGTGAGAGAGTGACTGTGTGTTAGTGGGAGAGAGTGAATGTGTGTGAGTGCGAGAGGTTGAATGTGTGTGAGTGTGAGAGAGGGATTGTGTGTGAGTGTGAGTGTGACTGTGTGTGAGTGTGAGAGAATGAACATGTGTGAGTTTGAGTGTGACTGTGGGTGAGTGTCAGAGTTTGACTGTGTGTGAGTGTGAGAGAATGAACAAGTGTGAGTGTGAGAGAGTGACTGTTTGTGAGTGTGGGTAAGTGACTGTGTGTGAGTGTGAGAGAGTGGATGTTTGTGAGTGTGAGAGGGTGACTGTGTGTGAGTGTGAGAGAATGGACATGTGTGAGTGCGAGAGAGTAAGTGTGTGTGAGTGTGAGAGAGTGACTGTGTGTGAGTCTTAGAGAGGGACTGTGTGTGAGTGTGAGAGAGTGACTGTGTGTGAGTAGGATTGTGTGACTGTGTGTGTGAGTGTGAGAGAGTGACTGTGTGTGAGTGTGAGAGAGTGGATGTGTGTGAGTGCGAGAGAGTAAGTGTGTGTGAGTGTGAGAGAGTGAATGTGTGTTAGTGTGAGAGTGTGACTGTGTGTGAGTGGGAGAGAGAGGATGTGTGTGAGTGTGAGAGGGTGACTGTGTGTGAGTGTGAGAGAATGAACATGTGTGAGTGCGAGAGAGTGTGTGTGAGTGTGAGAGAGTGACTGTGTGTGAGTGGGAGAGTGTGACTGTGTGTGAGTGGGAGAGAGTGGATGTGTGTTAGTGTGAGAGAGTGACTGTGTGTGAGTGGGAGAGAGTGGATGTGTGTGAGTGTGAGTGGGTGACTGTGTGTGAGTGTGAGAGAATCAACATGTGTGAGTGCAAGAGAGTAAGTGTGCGTGAGTGTGAGAGAGTGACTGTGTGTGAGTGGGAGAGTGTGACTGTGTGTGAGTGTGAGAGGGTGACTGTGTGTGAGTGTGAGTGAGTGACTGTGTGTGAGTGGGAGAGAATAACCATGTGTGAGTTTGAGAGGATGAATGTGCATGAGTGTGAGAGAGTGACTGTGTGTGAGTGTGAGAGAGTGACTGTGTGTGAGTGTGAGAGACGGTGACTGTGTGTGAGTGGGAGAGAGTGACTGTGTGTGAGTGTGAGAGAGTGAATGTGTGTGAGTATGAGAGAATGAACATGTGAGTGTGAGAGAGTGACTGTGTGTGAGTGTGAGAGAGTGAATGTGTGTGAGTGTGAGAGAGTCAGTTTGTGAGTGGGAGAGAGTGACTGTGTGAGAGTGTGAGAAAGTGACTGTTTGTGTGTGAGAGATTGAATGTGTGCGAGTGTGAGAGAGTGACAGTGTGTAACAGAGTGAATGTGTGTGACTGCGAGAGGGTGACTGTGTGTGAGAGGGAGAGAGTGACCGTGTGTGAGTGTGAGAGAGTGAATGTGTGTGAGTGCGAGATGGTGACTGTGTGTGAGTGTGAGAGAGTGACGGTGTGTGAGTGGGAGAGAGTGACTGTGTGTGAGTGTGAGAGAGTGACTGTGTAAGTGTGAGAGTGTGACAGAATGTGACAGGGTGACTGTGTGTGTGTGTGTGAGAGGGTGACTGTGTGTGAGTGGGAGAGAGTTACTGTGTGTGAGTGTGAGAGAGTGAATGTGTGTGAGTGTGAGTGAATGAACATGTGAGTGTGAGTGAGTGACTGTGAGTGTGAGAGAATGAACATGTGTGAGTGTGGGAGAATGTACATGAGTGTGAGAGAGTGACTGTGAGTGTGAGAGAGTGACTGTGTGTGAGTGCAAGAGAGTGACTGTGAGTGTGAGAGAGTCACTGCCTCTGAGTGGGAGAGAGTGACTGTGTTATTGTGAGAGTGTGACTGTGTGAGTGTGAGATTGTGACTGTGTGAGTGTGAGAGAGTGACTGTGTGTGAGTGTGAGAGAGTGACTGTGTGAGTGTGAGAGAGTGACTGAATGTGACAGGGTGACTGTGTGTGAGTGGGAGAGATTTATTGTGTGTGAGTGTGAGAGAGTGAATGTGTGTGAGTGTGAGAGAATGAACATGTGAGTGTGAGAGAGTGAATGTGTGTGAGTGTGGAGAGTCAGTTTGTGAGTGGGAGAGAGTGACTTTGTGTGAGTGTGAGAAAGTGACTGTGTGTGTGAGAGAGTGACTGTGTGTGAGAGAGTGAATGTGTGTGAGTGGGAGAGAGTAACCGTGTGTGAGTGTGAGAGAGTGAATGTGTGTGAGTGCGAGAGGGTGACTGTGTGTGAGTGTGAGAGAGATACGTTGTGCGAGTGGGAGAGAGTGACAGTTTGTGAGTGTGAGAGAGTGAATGTGTGTGAGAGGGAGAGAGTGACTGTGTGTGAGTGTGAGAGCGTGACTGTGTGCGAGTGTTAGAGCGAGACTGTGTGTGAGTGTGAGAGAGTGACTGTGTGTGAGTGCGAGAGTGTGAATGTGTGTGAGTGTGAGAGAATGAACATGTGTGAGTGTGGGGGAATGAACATGAGTATGAGAGAGTGACTGTGAGTATGAGAGAGTCACTGCGTGTGAGTGGGAGAGAGTGACTGTGTGTGAGTGTGAGAGTGTGACTGTGTGATTGTGAGATTGTGACTGTGTGAGAGAGTGGCTGTGTAAGAGTCTGAGAGAGTGGCTGTGTGTGAGTGTGAATGTGTGACTGTGTGTGAGTGGGAGAGGGTGAATGTGTGTGTGTGTGAGAGAGTCAGTGTTTGTGAGTGGGAGAGAGTGACTGTGTGTGAGTGTGAGACAGTGACTGTGTGTGAGTGTGAGAGAGTGAATGTGTGTGAGGGTGAGAGGGTGATTGTGTGAGTGTGAGAGAGTGACTGTGTGTGAGTGGGAGAGAGTGAATGTGTGTGAGTGCGAGAGGGTTAATGTGTGTGAGTGTGAGAGAGGGACTGTGTGTGAGTGTGACTGTGACTGTGTGTGAGTGTGAGAGAATGAACATGTGTGAGTTTGAGTGTGACTGTGTGTGAGTGTGAGAGAGTGACTGTGTGTGAGTGTCAGAGTTTGACTGTGTGTGTGTGAGAGAATGAACAAGTGTGAGTGTGAGAGAGTGACTGTTTGTGAGTGTGTGTGAGTGCCTGTGTGTGAGTGTGAGAGAGTGGATGTTTCTGAGTGTGAGAGGGTGACTGTGTGAGTGTGAGAGAGTAAGTGTGTGTGAGCGTGAGAGAGTGACTGTGTGTGAGTGTGAGAGAGTGACTGTGTGTGAGTGTGAGAGAGTGACTGTGTGTGAGTGTGAGAGAGTGGATGTGAGTGAGTGCGAGAGAGTAAGTGTGTGTGAGTGTGAAAGAGTGGATGTGTGTTAGTGTGAGAGCGTGACTGTGTGTGAGTGGGAGAGAGTGGATGTGTGTGAGTGTGAGAGGGTGACTCTGTGTGAGTGTGAGAGAATGAACATGTGTGAGTGCGAGAGAGTGAGTGTGTGAGTGTGAGAGAGTGACTGTGTGTGAGTGGGAGAGTGTGACTGTGTGTGAGTGTGAGAGGGTGACTGTGTGTGAGTGTGAGAGAGTGACTGTGTCAGTTTCAGAGAATAAACATGTGTGAGTTTGAGAGGATGAATGTGCATGAGTGTGAGAGAGTGACTGTGTGTGAATGTGAGAGAGTGAATGTGTGTGAGAGGGAGAGAGTGACTGTGTGTGAGTGTGAGAGCGTGACTGTGTGCGAGTGTTAGAGCGAGACTGTGTGTGAGTGTGAGAGAGTGACTGTGTGTGAGTGCGAGAGTGTGAATGTGTGTGAGTGTGAGAGAATGAACATGTGTGAGTGTGGGGGAATGAACATGAGTATGAGAGAGTGACTGTGAGTATGAGAGAGTCACTGCGTGTGAGTGGGAGAGAGTGACTGTGTGTGAGTGTGAGAGTGTGACTGTGTGATTGTGAGATTGTGACTGTGTGAGAGAGTGACTGTGTAAGAGTCTGAGAGAGTGGCTGTGTGTGAGTGTGAAAGTGTGACTGTGTGTGAGTGGGAGAGGGTGAATGTGTGTGTGTGTGAGAGAGTCAGTGTTTGTGAGTGGGAGAGAGTGACTGTGTGTGAGTGTGAGACAGTGACTGTGTGTGAGTGTGAGAGAGTGAATGTGTGTGAGTGTGAGAGGGTGATTGTGTGAGTGTGAGAGAGTGACTGTGTGTGAGTGGGAGAGAGTGAATGTGTGTGAGTGCGAGAGGGTTAATGTGTGTGAGTGTGAGAGAGGGACTGTGTGTGAGTGTGACTGTGTGTGAGTGTGAGAGAATGAACATGTGTGAGTTTGAGTGTGAC
This sequence comes from Scyliorhinus torazame, assembly GCF_047496885.1. Taxonomy (NCBI): domain Eukaryota; kingdom Metazoa; phylum Chordata; class Chondrichthyes; order Carcharhiniformes; family Scyliorhinidae; genus Scyliorhinus; species Scyliorhinus torazame. The sequence continues at coordinate 417,970,379 of NC_092707.1, forward strand.
TGTGTGTGAGTGTGAGAGAGTGACTGTGTGTGAGTGTCAGAGTTTGACTGTGTGTGTGTGTGAGAGAATGAACAAGTGTGAGTGTGAGAGAGTGACTGTTTGTGAGTGTGTGTGAGTGCCTGTGTGTGAGTGTGAGAGAGTGGATGTTTCTGAGTGTGAGATGGTGACTGTGTGAGTGTGAGAGAGTAAGTGTGTGTGAGCGTGAGAGAGTGACTGTGTGAGTGTGAGAGAGTGACTGTGTGTGAGTGTGAGAGAGTGACTGTGTGTGAGTGTGAGAGAGTGGATGTGAGTGAGTGCGAGAGAGTAAGTGTGTGTGAGTGTGAAAGAGTGGATGTGTGTTAGTGTGAGAGCGTGACTGTGTGTGAGTGGGAGAGAGTGGATGTGTGTGAGTGTGAGAGGGTGACTCTGTGTGAGTGTGAGAGAATGAACATGTGTGAGTGCGAGAGAGTGAGTGTGAGAGAGTGACTGTGTGTGAGTGGGAGAGTGTGACTGTGTGTGAGTGTGAGAGGGTGACTGTGTGTGAGTGTGAGAGAGTGACTGTGTCAGTTTCAGAGAATAAACATGTGTGAGTTTGAGAGGATGAATGTGCATGAGTGTGAGAGAGTGACTGTGTGTGAGTGTGAGAGAGTGACTGTGTGTGAGTGTGAGAGAGGGTGGCTGTGTGTGAGTGGGAGAGAGTGACTGTGTGTGAGTGTGAGAGAGTGAATGTGTGTGAGTATGAGAGAATGAACATGTGAGTGTGAGAGAGTGACTGTGTGTGAGTGTGAGAGAGTGAATGTGTGTGAGTGTGAGAGAGTCAGTTTGTGAGTGGGAGAGAGTGACTGTGTGAGAGTGTGAGAAAGTGACTGTTTGTGTGTGAGAGAGTGAATGTGTGCGAGTGTGAGAGAGTGACTGTGTGTGACAGAGTGAATGTGTGTGACTGCGAGAGGGTGACTGTGTGTGAGAGGGAGAGAGTGACCGTGTGTGAGTGGGAGAGAGTGAATGTGTGTGAGTGCGAGAGGGTTAATGTGTGTGAGTGTGAGAGAGGGACTGTGTGTGAGTGTGACTGTGACTGTGTGTGAGTGTGAGAGAATGAACATGTGTGAGTTTGAGTGTGACTGTGTGTGAGTGTGAGAGAGTGACTGTGTGTGAGTGTCAGAGTTTGACTGTGTGTGTGTGAGAGAATGAACAAGTGTGAGTGTGAGAGAGTGACTGTTTGTGAGTGTGTGTGAGTGCCTGTGTGTGAGTGTGAGAGAGTGGATGTTTCTGAGTGTGAGAGGGTGACTGTGTGAGTGTGAGAGAGTAAGCGTGTGTGAGCGTGAGAGAGTGACTGTGTGTGAGTGTGAGAGAGTGACTGTGTGTGAGTGTGAGAGAGTGACTGTGTGTGAGTGTGAGAGAGTGGATGTGAGTGAGTACGAGAGAGTAAGTGTGTGTGAGTGTGAAAGAGTGGATGTGTGTTAGTGTGAGAGCGTGACTGTGTGTGAGTGGGAGAGAGTGGATGTGTGTGAGTGTGAGAGGGTGACTCTGTGTGAGTGTGAGAGAATGAACATGTGTGAGTGCGAGAGAGTGAGTGTGTGAGTGTGAGAGAGTGACTGTGTGTGAGTGGGAGAGTGTGACTGTGTGTGAGTGTGAGAGGGTGACTGTGTGTGAGTGTGAGAGAGTGACTGTGTCAGTTTCAGAGAATAAACATGTGTGAGTTTGAGAGGATGAATGTGCATGAGTGTGAGAGAGTGACTGTGTGTGAGTGTGAGAGAGTGACTGTGTGTGAGTGTGAGAGAGGGTGACTGTGTGTGAGTGGGAGAGAGTGACTGTGTGTGAGTGTGAGAGAGTGAATGTGTGTGAGTATGAGAGAATGAACATGTGAGTGTGAGAGAGTGACTGTGTGTGAGTGTGAGAGAGTGAATGTGTGTGAGTGTGAGAGAGTCAGTTTGTGAGTGGGAGAGAGTGACTGTGTGAGAGTGTGAGAAAGTGACTGTTTGTGTGTGAGAGAGTGAATGTGTGCGAGTGTGAGAGAGTGACTGTGTGTGACAGAGTGAATGTGTGTGACTGCGAGAGGGTGACTGTGTGTGAGAGGGAGAGAGTGACCGTGTGTGAGTGTGAGAGAGTGAATGTGTGTGAGTGCGAGATGGTGACTGTGTGTGAGTGTTAGAGAGTGACGGTGTGTGAGTGGGAGAGAGTGACTGTGTGTGAGTGTGAGAGAGTGACTGTGTAAGTGTGAGAGAGTGACTGAATGTGACAGGGTGACTGTGTGTGTGTGTGTGAGAGGGTGACTGTGTGTGAGTGGGAGAGAGTGACTGTGTGTGAGTGTGAGAGAGAGTGACTGTGTGTGAGTGGGAGAGAGTTACTGTGTGTGAGTGTGAGAGAATGAACATGTGTGAGTGTGGGAGAATGTACATGAGTGTGAGAGAGTGACTGTGAGAGAGTGACTGTGTGTGAGTGCAAGAGAGTGACTGTGAGTGTGAGAGAGTCACTGCCTCTGAGTGGGAGAGAGTGACTGTGTTATTGTGAGAGTGTGACTGTGTGAGTGTGAGATTGTGACTGTGTGAGTGTGAGAGAGTGACTGTGTGTGAGTGTGAGAGAGTGACTGTGTGAGTGTGAGAGAGTGACTGAATGTGACAGGGTGACTGTGTGTGAGTGGGAGAGATTTATTGTGTGTGAGTGTGAGAGAGTGAATGTGTGTGAGTGTGAGAGAATGAACATGTGAGTGTGAGAGAGTGAATGTGTGTGAGTGTGGAGAGTCAGTTTGTGAGTGGGAGAGAGTGACTTTGTGTGAGTGTGAGAAAGTGACTGTGTGTGTGAGAGAGTGACTGTGTGTGAGAGAGTGAATGTGTGTGAGTGGGAGAGAGTAACCGTGTGTGAGTGTGAGAGAGTGAATGTGTGTGAGTGCGAGAGGGTGACTGTGTGTGAGTGTGAGAGAGTGACGTTGTGCGAGTGGGAGAGAGTGACAGTTTGTGAGTGTGAGAGAGTGAATGTGTGTGAGAGGGAGAGAGTGACTGTGTGTGAGTGTGAGAGCGTGACTGTGTGCGAGTGTTAGAGCGAGACTGTGTGTGAGTGTGAGAGAGTGACTGTGTGTGAGTGCGAGAGTGTGAATGTGTGTGAGTGTGAGAGAATGAACATGTGTGAGTGTGGGGGAATGAACATGAGTATGAGAGAGTGACTGTGAGTATGAGAGAGTCACTGCGTGTGAGTGGGAGAGAGTGACTGTGTGTGAGTGTGAGAGTGTGACTGTGTGATTGTGAGATTGTGACTGTGTGAGAGAGTGACTGTGTAAGAGTCTGAGAGAGTGGCTGTGTGTGAGTGTGAAAGTGTGACTGTGTGTGAGTGGGAGAGGGTGAATGTGTGTGTGTGTGAGAGAGTCAGTGTTTGTGAGTGGGAGAGAGTGACTGTGTGTGAGTGTGAGACAGTGACTGTGTGTGAGTGTGAGAGAGTGAATGTGTGTGAGTGTGAGAGGGTGATTGTGTGAGTGTGAGAGAGTGACTGTGTGTGAGTGGGAGAGAGTGAATGTGTGTGAGTGCGAGAGGGTTAATGTGTGTGAGTGTGAGAGAGGGACTGTGTGTGAGTGTGACTGTGTGTGAGTGTGAGAGAATGAACATGTGTGAGTTTGAGTGTGACTGTGTGTGAGTGTGAGAGAGTGACTGTGTGTGAGTGTCAGAGTTTGACTGTGTGTGTGTGTGAGAGAATGAACAAGTGTGAGTGTGAGAGAGTGACTGTTTGTGAGTGTGTGTGAGTGCCTGTGTGTGAGTGTGAGAGAGTGGATGTTTCTGAGTGTGAGATGGTGACTGTGTGAGTGTGAGAGAGTAAGTGTGTGTGAGCGTGAGAGAGTGACTGTGTGAGTGTGAGAGAGTGACTGTGTGTGAGTGTGAGAGAGTGACTGTGTGTGAGTGTGAGAGAGTGGATGTGAGTGAGTGCGAGAGAGTAAGTGTGTGTGAGTGTGAAAGAGTGGATGTGTGTTAGTGTGAGAGCGTGACTGTGTGTGAGTGGGAGAGAGTGGATGTGTGTGAGTGTGAGAGGGTGACTCTGTGTGAGTGTGAGAGAATGAACATGTGTGAGTGCGAGAGAGTGAGTGTGAGAGAGTGACTGTGTGTGAGTGGGAGAGTGTGACTGTGTGTGAGTGTGAGAGGGTGACTGTGTGTGAGTGTGAGAGAGTGACTGTGTCAGTTTCAGAGAATAAACATGTGTGAGTTTGAGAGGATGAATGTGCATGAGTGTGAGAGAGTGACTGTGTGTGAGTGTGAGAGAGTGACTGTGTGTGAGTGTGAGAGAGGGTGGCTGTGTGTGAGTGGGAGAGAGTGACTGTGTGTGAGTGTGAGAGAGTGAATGTGTGTGAGTATGAGAGAATGAACATGTGAGTGTGAGAGAGTGACTGTGTGTGAGTGTGAGAGAGTGAATGTGTGTGAGTGTGAGAGAGTCAGTTTGTGAGTGGGAGAGAGTGACTGTGTGAGAGTGTGAGAAAGTGACTGTTTGTGTGTGAGAGAGTGAATGTGTGCGAGTGTGAGAGAGTGACTGTGTGTGACAGAGTGAATGTGTGTGACTGCGAGAGGGTGACTGTGTGTGAGAGGGAGAGAGTGACCGTGTGTGAGTGTGAGAGAGTGAATGTGTGTGAGTGCGAGCTGGTGACTGTGTGTGAGTGTTAGAGAGTGACGGTGTGTGAGTGGGAGAGAGTGACTGTGTGTGAGTGTGAGAGAGTGACTGTGTAAGTGTGAGAGAGTGACTGAATGTGACAGGGTGACTGTGTGTGTGTGTGTGAGAGGGTGACTGTGTGTGAGTGGGAGAGAGTGACTGTGTGTGAGTGTGAGAGAGAGTGACTGTGTGTGAGTGGGAGAGAGTTACTGTGTGTGAGTGTGAGAGAGTGAATGTGTGTGAGTGTGAGAGAATGAACATGTGATTGTGCGTGAGTGACTGTGTGAGTGTGAGAGAGTCAGTTTGTGAGTGGGAGAGAGTGACTGTGTGTGAGTGTGAGAAAGTGTCTGTGTGTGTGAGAGAGTGAATGTGTGCGAGTGTGAGAGAGTGACTGTGTGTGAGAGAGTGAATGTGTGTGAGTGGGAGAGAGTAACCGTGTGTGAGTGTGAGAGAGTGAATGTGTGTGAGTGCGAGAGGGTGACTGTGTGTGACTGTGAGAGAGTGACTGTGTGCGAGTGTTAGGGCGTGACTGTGTGTGAGTGTGAGAGAGTGACTGTGTGTGAGTGCGAGAGTGTGAATGTGTGTGAGTGTGAGAGAATGAACATGTGCGTGTGAGTGAGTGACTGTGTGAGTGTGAGAGAATGAACATGTGTGAGTGTGGGAGAATGAATATGAGTGTGAGAGAGTGACTGTGAGTGTGAGAGAGTGACTGTGTCTGAGTGCATGAGAGTGACTGTGAGTGTGAGAGAGTCACTGCCTCTGAGTGGGAGAGAGTGACTGTGTGTGATTGTGAGAGTGTGACTGTGTGACGGTGAGATTGTGACTGTGTGAGTGTGAGAGAGTGACTGTGTGTGAGTGTGAGAGAGTGACTGTGTGAGTGTGAGAGAGTGACTGAATGTGACAGGGTGACTGTGTGTGTGTGTGTGTGTGAGAGGGTGACTGTGTGTGAGTGGGAGAGAGTGACTGTGTGTGTGTGAGAGAGTGAATGTGTGTGAGTGTGAGAGAAGGAACATGTGAGTGTGAGACAGTGACTGTGTGAGTGTCAGAGAGTGAATGTGTGTGAGTGTGAGAGAGTCAGTTTGTGAGTGGGCGAGAGTGACTGTGTGTGAGTGTGAGAAAGTGACTGTGTGTGTGAGAGAGTGAATGTGTGCGAGTGTGAGAGAGTGACTGTGTGTGAGAGAGTGAATGTCTGTGAGTGCGAGAGGGTGACTGTGTGTGAGTGGGAGAGAGTGACCGTGTCAGAGAGTGAATGTGTGTTGGTGTGAGAGAGTGACTGTGTGTGAGTGTGAGAGAGTGAATGTGTGTGAGTGCGAGAGGGTGACTGTGTGTGAGTGTGAGAGAGCGACGTTGTGTGAGTGGGAGAGAGTGACTGTGTGTGAGTGTGAGAGAGTGAATGTGTGTGAGAGGGAGAGAGTGACTGGGTGAGTGTGAGAGCGTGACTGTGTGCGAGTGTTAGAGCGTGACTGTGTGAGTGTGAGAGAGTGACTGTGTGTGAGTGCGAGAGTTTGAATGTGTGTGAGTGTGAGAGGGTGACTGTGTGTGAGTGTGAGAGAGTTAATGTGTGTGAGTGTGAGAGAATGAACACGTGTGAGTGTGAGAGATGGACTGTGTGTGTGTGGGAGAGTGTGACTGTGTGTGAGTGTGAGAGGGTGACTGTGAGTGTGAGAGAGTGACTGTGTCAGTGTGAGAGAATAAACATGTGTGAGTTTGAGAGAATGAATGTGCATGAGTGTGAGAGAGTGACTGTGTGTGAGTGTGGGAGAGAGTGACTGTGTATGAGTGTGAAAGGGTGACAGTGTGACTGTGAGAAAGTGAATGTGTGTGAGTGTGAGAGAGTGACTGTGTGTGAGTGTGATAGGGTGACTGTGTGACTGTGAGAGAGTGAATGTGAGTGAGTGTGACAGAGTGACTGTGTTAGTGTGAGAGAGTGAATGTGTGTGAGTGTGAGAGGGTGACACTGTGTGAGTGTGAGAGAATGAACATGTGTGAGTGCGAGAGAGTAAGTGTGTGTGAGTGTCAGAGAGTGAATGTGTGTTGGTGTGAGAGAGTGACTGTGTGTGAGTGGGAGAGAGTGAATGCGTGTGAGTGCGAGAGAGTGAAAGTGTGTGAGTTTGAGAGAGTGACTGTGTGTGCGTGTGAGAGAGTGAATGTGAGTGAGTGCGAGATAGTGAATGTGTCTGAGTGTGAGAGAGTGACTGTGTGAGTGTGAGAGAGTGACTGTGTGTGAGAGAGTGAATGTGTGTGAGTGTGGGAGAGTGACTGTGTGAGTGTGAGAGAGTGAATGTGTGTGAGTGTGAGAGAGTGAATGTGTGAGTGCGAGAGAGTGAATGTGTGAGTGCGAGAGAGTGAATGTGTGTGAGTGTGAGACAGTGACTGTGTGAGTGTGAGAGAGTGACTGTGTGTGAGTGGGACACAGTGAATGTGTGTGTGCGAGAGAGTGAATGTGTGTGAGTGCGCGAGAGTGAATGTGTGAGTGCGAGAGAGTGAATGTGTGTGAGTGTGAGACAGTGACTGTGTGAGTGTGAGAGAGTGACTGTGTGTGAGTGCGAGAGAGTGACTGTGTGTGAGTGCGAGAGAATGAACACGTGTGAGTGTGAGAGTGAATGTGTGTGAGCGCGAGAGGGTGAATGTGTGTGAGTGTGCGACAGTGAATGTGTGTCTGAGAGAGTGAATGTGTGTGCGTGTGAGAGAGTGAATGTGTGTGCGTGTGAGAGGGTGACTGTGTGTGAGCGGGAGAGAGTGACTGTGTGTGAGTGCGAGAGGGTGACTGTGTCAGTGTGTGAGGGTGACTGTGTTTGAGTGTGAGAGTGAATGTTTGTGAGTGCGAGAGAATGACTGTGTGTGAGTGCGAGAGAGTGAGTGTGAGAGAGTTACAGTGTGTGAGTGTGAGAGGGTGAATGTGTGTGAGAGTGAGAGAGTGACTGTGTGTGAGTGTGAGAGGATGACTGTGTGTCAGTGTGAGAGGGTGACTGTGTGTGAGTGTGAGAGAGTGAATGTGTGTGAGTGCGAGAGAGTGACTGTGTGTGAGAGAGTGACTGTGTGTGGGTCTGTGAGGGTGAATGTGTGTGAGTGGGAGAGAGTGACTGGGTGTGAGTGTGAGAGGGTGAGTGTGTGTGCGTGCGAGAGTGACTTTGTGTGAGTGTGAGAGAGTGAATGTGTGTGAGTGTGAGAGAGTGAATGTGTGTGAGTGTGAGAGAGTGAATGTGTGTGAGTGGGAGAGGTTGACTGTGTGAGTGTGAGAGAATAAACATGTGTGATTGCGAGAGAGTGACTGTGTGTGAGTGGGAGAGAGTGACTGTGTGAGTGTGAGAGGGTGACTTTGTGAGTGTGAGAGAGTGACTGCGTGTGAGTGTGAGAGGGTGAATGTGTGTGACTGTGAGTGAGCGACTGATTGTGAGTGTGAGAGTGTGACTGTGTGTGAGTGTGAGGGTGAATGTGTGTGAGTGTGAGAGTGACTGTGTGAGTGGGAGAGAGTGACTGTGCGAGTGTGAGAGAGTGAATGCGTGTGAGTGTGAGAAGGTGACTGTGTGTGAGTGTGAGAGAATGAACATGTGTGAGTGCGAGAGAGTCAGTGTGTGTGAGTGGGAGAGAGTGAATGTGTGTGAGTGTGAGAGAGTGACTGTGTGCGAGTGTGAGAGAGGGGCTGTTTGAGTGGGAGAGAGTGAATGTGTGTGAGTGTGGTAGGATGACTGTGTGCGAGACTGAGAGGGTGACTGTGTGTGATTGGGAGAGGGTGACTGTGTGTGAGTGCGAGAGGGTGACTGTGAGTGTGAGAGAGTGAATGTGTGTGAGTATGAGAGAGTGACTGTGTGTGAGTATGAGAGAGTGACTGCGTGTGAGTGTGATAGGGTGACTGTGTGAGTGTGAGAGAGTGAATGTGTGTGAGTGTGAGAGAGTGACTGTGTTAGTGTGAGAGAGTGAATGTGTGTGAGTGTGGTAGGGTGACTGTGTGAGTGTGCGAGAGTGAATGTGTGTGAGTGTGAGAGAGTGACTGTGTTAGTGTGAGAGAGTGAATGTGTGTGAGTGTGGTAGGGTGACTGTGTGTGAGTCTGAGAGGGTGACTGTGTGTGAGTGCGAGAGAGTGACTGTGTGTGAGTGTGAGAGGGTGACTGTGAGTGTGAATGTGTGTGAGTGTGAGACAATGAACATGTTTGAGTGCGAGAGAGTGACTGTGTGTGAGTGTGAGAGTATGACTGTGTGTGAGTGTGGGTGAGTGACTGTGTGTGAGTGTGAGAGAGTGGATGTGTGTGAGTGTGAGAGGGTGACTCTGTGTGAGTGTGAGAGAATGAACATGTGTGAGTGCGAGAGAGTAAGTGTGTGTGAGTGTCAGAGAGTGAATGTGTGTTGGTGTGAGAGAGTGACTGTGTGTGAGTGGGAGAGAGTGACTGTGTGTGAGTGCGAGAGAGTGAAAGTATGTGAGTTTGAGAGAGTGACTGTGTGTGCGTGTGAGAGAGTGAATGTGTGTGAGTGCGAGAGAATGAATGTGTGTGAGTGCAAGAGAGTGAATGTGTGTGTGTGTGAGAGAGTGACTGTGTGTGAGTGTGAGAGGGTGACTGTGTGTCAGTGTGCGAGGGTGACTGTGTGTGAGTGTGAGAGAGTGAATATATGTGCGTGCGAGAGTGACTTTGTGTGAGTGTGAGAGAGTGAATGTGTGTGAGTGTGAGAGAGTGAATGTGTGTGAGTGTGAGAGAGTGAATGTGTGTGAGTGGGAGAGGTTGACTGTGTGAGTGTGAGAGAATAAACATGTGTGATTGCGAGAGAGTGACTGTGTGTGAGTGTGAAAGGGTGACTTTGTGAGTGGGAGAGAGTGACTGCGTGTGAGTGTGAGAGGGTGAATGTGTGTGACTGTGAGAGAGCGACTGTTTGTGAGTGTGAGAGTGTGACTGTGTGTGAGTGTGAGGGTGAATGTGTGTGAGTGTGAGAGTGACTGTGTGAGTGGGAGAGAGTGACTGTGCGAGTGTGAGAGAGTGAATGCGTGTGAGTGTGAGAAGGTGACTGTGTGTGAGTGTGAGAGAATGAACATGTGTGAGTGCGAGAGAGTCAGTGTGTGTGAGTGGGAGAGAGTGAATGTGTGTGAGTGTGAGAGAGTGACTGTGTGCGAGTGTGAGAGAGGGGCTGTTTGAGTGGGAGGGAGTGAATGTGTGTGAGTGTGAGAGAGTAAATGTGTGTGAGTGTGAGAGAGTGACTGTGTTATTGTGAGAGAGTGAATGTGTGTGAGTGCGAGAGAGTGACTGTGTGTGAGTCTGAGAGTATGACTGTGTGTGAGTGTGAGAGAATGAACATGTGTGAGTGTGAGAGAATGACTGTGTGTGAGTGTGGGTGAGTGACTGTGTGTGAGTGTGAGAGAGTGGATGTGTGTGAGTGTGAGAGGGTGACTCTGTGTGAGTGTGAGAGAATGAACATGTGTGAGTGCGAGAGAGTAAGTGTGTGTGAGTGTCAGAGAGTGAATGTGTGTTGGTGTGAGAGAGTGACTGTGTGTGAGTGGGAGAGAGTGACTGTGTGTGAGTGCGAGAGAGTGAAAGTGTGTGAGTTTGAGAGAGTGAATGTGTGTGAGTGCGAGAGAGTGAATGTGTGAGTGCGAGAGAGTGAATGTGTGAGTGCGAGAGAGTGAATGTGTGTGCGTGTGAGACAGTGACTGTGTGAGTGTGAGAGAGTGACTGTGTGTGAGTGCGAGAGAGTGACTGTGTGTGAGTGCGAGATTGTGACTGTGTGTGAGTGCAAGGGAGTGACTGTGTGTGGTTGGGAGAGAGTGAATGTGTGTGAGTGTGAGAGTGAATGTGTGTGAGCGCGAGAGGGTGAATGTGTGTGAGTGTGCGACAGTGAATGTGTGTCTGAGAGAGTGAATGTGTGTGCGTGTGAGAGAGTGAATGTGTGTGCGTGTGAGAGGGTGACTGTGTGTGAGCGGGAGAGAGTGACTGTGAGTGAGTGCGAGAGGGTGACTGTGTCAGTGTGTTAGGGTGACTGTGTTTGAGTGTGAGAGTGAATGTTTGTGAGTGCGAGAGAATGACTGTGTGTGAGTGCGAGAGAGTGAGTGTGAGAGAGTTACAGTGTGTGAGTGTGAGAGGGTGAATGTGTGTGAGAGTGAGAGAGTGACTGTGTGTGAGTGTGAGAGGATGACTGTGTGTCAGTGTGAGAGGGTGACTGTGTGTGAGTGTGAGAGAGTGAATGTGTGTGAGTGCGAGAGAGTGACTGTGTGTGAGAGAGTGACTGTGTGTGGGTCTGTGAGGGTGAATGTGTGTGAGTGGGAGAGAGTGACTGGGTGTGAGTGTGAGAGGGTGATTGTGTGTGCGTGCGAGAGTGACTTTGTGTGAGTGTGAGAGAGTGAATGTGTGTGAGTGTGAGAGAGTGAATGTGTGTGAGTGTGAGAGAGTGAATGTGTGTGAGTGGGAGAGGTTGACTGTGTGAGTGTGAGAGAATAAACATGTGTGATTGCGAGAGAGTGACTGTGTGTGAGTGGGAGAGAGTGACTGTGTGAGTGTGAGAGGGTGACTTTGTGAGTGTGAGAGAGTGACTGCGTGTGAGTGTGAGAGGGTGAATGTGTGTGACTGTGAGTGAGCGACTGTTTGTGAGTGTGAGAGTGTGACTGTGTGTGAGTGTGAGGGTGAATGTGTGTGAGTGTGAGAGTGACTGTGTGAGTGGGAGAGAGTGACTGTGCGAGTGTGAGAGAGTGAATGCGTGTGAGTGTGAGAAGGTGACTGTGTGTGAGTGTGAGAGAATGAACATGTGTGAGTGCGAGAGAGTCAGTGTGTGTGAGTGGGAGAGAGTGAATGTGTGTGAGTGTGAGAGAGTGACTGTGTGCGAGTGTGAGAGAGGGGCTGTTTGAGTGGGAGAGAGTGAATGTGTGTGAGTGTGGTAGGGTGACTGTGTGCGAGACTGAGAGGGTGACTGTGTGTGATTGGGAGAGGGTGACTGTGTGTGAGTGCGAGAGGGTGACTGTGAGTGTGAGAGAGTGAATGTGTGTGAGTATGAGAGAGTGACTGTGTGTGAGTGTGAGAGAGTGACTGCGTGTGAGTGTGATAGGGTGACTGTGTGAGTGTGAGAGAGTGAATGTGTGTGAGTGTGAGAGAGTGACTGTGTTAGTGTGAGAGAGTGAATGTGTGTGAGTGTGGTAGGGTGACTGTGTGAGTGTGCGAGAGTGAATGTGTGTGAGTGTGAGAGAGTGACTGTGTTAGTGTGAGAGAGTGAATGTGTGTGAGTGTGGTAGGGTGACTGTGTGTGAGTCTGAGAGGGTGACTGTGTGTGAGTGCGAGAGAGTGACTGTGTGTGAGTGTGAGAGGGTGACTGTGAGTGTGAATGTGTGTGAGTGTGAGACAATGAACATGTTTGAGTGCGAGAGAGTGACTGTGTGTGAGTGTGAGAGTATGACTGTGTGAGTGTGAGAGAATGAACATGTGTGAGTGTGAGAGAATGACTGTGTGTGAGTGTGGGTGAGTGACTGTGTGTGAGTGTGAGAGAGTGGATGTGTGTGAGTGTGAGAGGGTGACTCTGTGTGAGTGTGAGAGAATGAACATGTGTGACTGCGAGAGAGCAAGTGTGTGTGAGTGTCAGAGAGTGAATGTGTGTTGGTGTGAGAGAGTGACTGTGTGTGAGTGGGAGAGAGTAACTGTGTGTGAGTGTGAGAGAGTGAAAGTATGTGAGTTTGAGAGAGTGACTGTGTGTGCGTGTGAGAGAGTGAATGTGTGTGAGTGCGAGAGAGTGAATGTGTGTGAGTGCAAGAGAGTGAATGTGTGTGTGTGTGAGAGAGTGACTATGTGTGAGTGTGAGAGGGTGACTGTGTGTCAGTGTGCGAGGGTGACTGTGTGTGAGTGTGAGAGAGTGAATATGTGTGCGTGCGAGAGTGACTTTGTGTGAGTGTGAGAGAGTGAATGTGTGTGAGTGTGAGAGAGTGAATGTGTGTGAGTGGGAGAGGTTGACTGTGTGAGTGTGAGAGAATAAACATGTGTGATTGCGAGAGAGTGACTGTGTGTGAGTGTGAGAGGGTGACTTTGTGAGTGTGAGAGAGTGACTGCGTGTGAGTGTGAGAGGGTGAATGTGTGTGACTGTGAGAGAGCGACTGTTTGTGAGTGTGAGAGTGTGACTGTGTGTGAGTGTGAGGGTGAATGTGTGTGAGTGTGAGAGTGACTGTGTGAGTGGGAGAGAGTGACTGTGCGAGTGTGAGAGAGTGAATGCGTGTGAGTGTGAGAAGGTGACTGTGTGTGAGTGGGAGAGAATGAACATGTGTGAGTGCGAGAGAGTCAGTGTGTGTGAGTGGGAGAGAGTGACTGTGTGCGAGTGTGAGAGAGGGGCTGTTTGAGTGGGAGAGAGTGAATGTGTGTGAGTGTGAGAGAGTAAATGTGTGTGAGTGTGAGAGAGTGACTGTGTTAGTGTGAGAGAGTGAATGTTTGTGAGTGCGAGAGAGTGACTGTGGGTGAGTCTGAGAGTATGACTGTGTGTGAGTGTGAGAGAATGAACATGTGTGAGTGTGAGAGAATGACTGTGTGTGAGTGTGGGTGAGTGACTGTGTGTGAGTGTGAGAGAGTGGATGTGTGTGAGTGTGAGAGGGTGACTCTGTGTGAGTGTGAGAGAATGAACATGTGTGAGTGCGAGAGAGTAAGTGTGTGTGAGTGTCAGAGAGTGAATGTGTGTTGGTGTGAGAGAGTGACTGTGTGTGAGTGGGAGAGAGTGACTGTGTGTGAGTGCGAGAGAGTGAAAGTGTGTGAGTTTGAGAGAGTGAATGTGTGTGAGTGCGAGAGAGTGAATGTGTGTGAGTGCGAGAGAGTGAATGTGTGTGTGTGTGAGAGAGTGACTGTGTGTGAGTGTGAGAGTGTGACTGTGTGTGAGTGTGAGGGTGAATGTGTGTGAGTGTGAGAGTGACTGTGTGAGTGGGAGAGAGTGACTGTGCGAGTGTGAGAGAGTGAATGCGTGTGAGTGTGAGAAGGTGACTCTGTGTGAGTGTGAGAGAATGAACATGTGTGAGTGTGGGGGAATGAACATGAGTATGAGAGAGTGACTGTGAGTATGAGAGAGTCACTGCGTGTGAGTGGGAGAGAGTGACTGTGTGTGAGTGTGAGAGTGTGACTGTGTGATTGTGAGATTGTGACTGTGTGAGAGAGTGACTGTGTAAGAGTCTGAGAGAGTGGCTGTGTGTGAGTGTGAAAGTGTGACTGTGTGTGAGTGGGAGAGGGTGAATGTGTGTGTGTGTGAGAGAGTCAGTGTTTGTGAGTGGGAGAGAGTGACTGTGTGTGAGTGTGAGACAGTGACTGTGTGTGAGTGTGAGAGAGTGAATGTGTGTGAGTGTGAGAGAATGAACATGTGAGTGTGAGAGAGTGACTGTGTGTGAGTGAGAGAGAGTGAATGTGTGTGAGTGTGAGAGAGTCAGTTTGTGAGTGTGAGAGTGACTGAATGTGACAGGGTGACTGTGTGTGTGTGTGTGAGAGGGTGACTGTGTGTGAGTGGGTGAGAGTGACTGTGTGTGAGTGTGAGTGAGTGAATGTGTGTGAGTGTGAGAAAGTGACTGTTTGTGTGTGAGAGAGTGAATGTATGCGAGTGTGAGAGAGTGACTGTGTGTGAGAGCGTGACTGTGTGTGAGTGGGAGAGAGTGACTGTGTGTGAGTGTGAGAGAGTGAATGTGTGTGAGTGGGAGAGAGTGACTGTGGGTGAGTGTGAAAGCGTGACTGTGTGCGAGTATTAGAGAGTGATTGTTTGTGAGTGTGAGAGAGTGACAGTGTGTCAGTGCGAGAGTGTGAATGTGTGTGAGTGTGAGAGGGTGACTGTGTGTGAGTGGGAGAGAGTGAATGTGTGTCAGTGTGAGAGAATGAACATGTGTGAGTGTGAGAGAGTGACTGTGTGTGAGTGGGAGAGAATGACTGTGTGTGAGTGCGAGAGAGTGACTGTGTGTGAGTGTGAGGTGTGTCTATGTGAGTGTAAGATTGTGACTGTGTGAGAGAGTGACTGTGTAAGAGTCTGAGAGAGTGACTGTGTGTGAGTGTGAAAGTGTGACTGTGTGTGAGTGTGAGAGCGTGAATGTGTGTGAGTGTGAGAGAGTGAATGTGTGTGTGTGAGAGAGAGTCAGTATGTGTGTGTGTGAGAGAGAGTGAATGTGTGTGAGTGTGAGAGGGTGATTGTGTGAGTGTGAGAGAGTGAATGTGTGTGAGTGTGAGAGAGTGACTGTGTGTTAGTGGGAGAGAGTGAATGTGTGTGAGTGCGAGAGGTTGAATGTGTGTGAGTGTGAGAGAGGGATTGTGTGTGAGTGTGAGTGTGACTGTGTGTGAGTGTGAGAGAATGAACATGTGTGAGTTTGAGTGTGACTGTGTGTGAGTGTCAGAGTTTGACTGTGTGTGAGTGTGAGAGAATGAACAAGTGTGAGTGTGAGAGAGTGACTGTTTGTGAGTGTGGGTAAGTGACTGTGTGTGAGTGTGAGAGAGTGGATGTTTGTGAGTGTGAGAGGGTGACTGTGTGTGAGTGTGAGAGAATGGACATGTGTGAGTGCGAGAGAGTAAGTGTGTGTGAGTGTGAGAGAGTGACTGTGTGTGAGTCTTAGAGAGGGACTGTGTGTGAGTGTGAGAGAGTGACTGTGTGTGAGTAGGATTGTGTGACTGTGTGTGTGAGTGTGAGAGAGTGACTGTGTGTGAGTGTGAGAGAGTGGATGTGTGTGAGTGCGAGAGAGTAAGTGTGTGTGAGTGTGAGAGAGTGAATGTGTGTTAGTGTGAGAGTGTGACTGTGTGTGAGTGGGAGAGAGAGGATGTGTGTGAGTGTGAGAGGGTGACTGTGTGTGAGTGTGAGAGAATGAACATGTGTGAGTGCGAGAGAGTGTGTGTGAGTGTGAGAGAGTGACTGTGTGTGAGTGGGAGAGTGTGACTGTGTGTGAGTGGGAGAGAGTGGATGTGTGTTAGTGTGAGAGAGTGACTGTGTGTGAGTGGGAGAGAGTGGATGTGTGTGAGTGTGAGTGGGTGACTGTGTGTGAGTGTGAGAGAATCAACATGTGTGAGTGCAAGAGAGTAAGTGTGCGTGAGTGTGAGAGAGTGACTGTGTGTGAGTGGGAGAGTGTGACTGTGTGTGAGTGTGAGAGGGTGACTGTGTGTGAGTGTGAGTGAGTGACTGTGTGTGAGTGGGAGAGAATAACCATGTGTGAGTTTGAGAGGATGAATGTGCATGAGTGTGAGAGAGTGACTGTGTGTGAGTGTGAGAGGGTGACTGTGTGTGAGTGTGAGAGACGGTGACTGTGTGTGAGTGGGAGAGAGTGACTGTGTGTGAGTGTGAGAGAGTGAATGTGTGTGAGTATGAGAGAATGAACATGTGAGTGTGAGAGAGTGACTGTGTGTGAGTGTGAGAGAGTGAATGTGTGTGAGTGTGAGAGAGTCAGTTTGTGAGTGGGAGAGAGTGACTGTGTGAGAGTGTGAGAAAGTGACTGTTTGTGTGTGAGAGATTGAATGTGTGCGAGTGTGAGAGAGTGACAGTGTGTAACAGAGTGAATGTGTGTGACTGCGAGAGGGTGACTGTGTGTGAGAGGGAGAGAGTGACCGTGTGTGAGTGTGAGAGAGTGAATGTGTGTGAGTGCGAGATGGTGACTGTGTGTGAGTGTGAGAGAGTGACGGTGTGTGAGTGGGAGAGAGTGACTGTGTGTGAGTGTGAGAGAGTGACTGTGTAAGTGTGAGAGTGTGACAGAATGTGACAGGGTGACTGTGTGTGTGTGTGTGAGAGGGTGACTGTGTGTGAGTGGGAGAGAGTTACTGTGTGTGAGTGTGAGAGAGTGAATGTGTGTGAGTGTGAGTGAATGAACATGTGAGTGTGAGTGAGTGACTGTGAGTGTGAGAGAATGAACATGTGTGAGTGTGGGAGAATGTACATGAGTGTGAGAGAGTGACTGTGAGTGTGAGAGAGTGACTGTGTGTGAGTGCAAGAGAGTGACTGTGAGTGTGAGAGAGTCACTGCCTCTGAGTGGGAGAGAGTGACTGTGTTATTGTGAGAGTGTGACTGTGTGAGTGTGAGATTGTGACTGTGTGAGTGTGAGAGAGTGACTGTGTGTGAGTGTGAGAGAGTGACTGTGTGAGTGTGAGAGAGTGACTGAATGTGACAGGGTGACTGTGTGTGAGTGGGAGAGATTTATTGTGTGTGAGTGTGAGAGAGTGAATGTGTGTGAGTGTGAGAGAATGAACATGTGAGTGTGAGAGAGTGAATGTGTGTGAGTGTGGAGAGTCAGTTTGTGAGTGGGAGAGAGTGACTTTGTGTGAGTGTGAGAAAGTGACTGTGTGTGTGAGAGAGTGACTGTGTGTGAGAGAGTGAATGTGTGTGAGTGGGAGAGAGTAACCGTGTGTGAGTGTGAGAGAGTGAATGTGTGTGAGTGCGAGAGGGTGACTGTGTGTGAGTGTGAGAGAGATACGTTGTGCGAGTGGGAGAGAGTGACAGTTTGTGAGTGTGAGAGAGTGAATGTGTGTGAGAGGGAGAGAGTGACTGTGTGTGAGTGTGAGAGCGTGACTGTGTGCGAGTGTTAGAGCGAGACTGTGTGTGAGTGTGAGAGAGTGACTGTGTGTGAGTGCGAGAGTGTGAATGTGTGTGAGTGTGAGAGAATGAACATGTGTGAGTGTGGGGGAATGAACATGAGTATGAGAGAGTGACTGTGAGTATGAGAGAGTCACTGCGTGTGAGTGGGAGAGAGTGACTGTGTGTGAGTGTGAGAGTGTGACTGTGTGATTGTGAGATTGTGACTGTGTGAGAGAGTGGCTGTGTAAGAGTCTGAGAGAGTGGCTGTGTGTGAGTGTGAATGTGTGACTGTGTGTGAGTGGGAGAGGGTGAATGTGTGTGTGTGTGAGAGAGTCAGTGTTTGTGAGTGGGAGAGAGTGACTGTGTGTGAGTGTGAGACAGTGACTGTGTGTGAGTGTGAGAGAGTGAATGTGTGTGAGTGTGAGAGGGTGATTGTGTGAGTGTGAGAGAGTGACTGTGTGTGAGTGGGAGAGAGTGAATGTGTGTGAGTGCGAGAGGGTTAATGTGTGTGAGTGTGAGAGAGGGACTGTGTGTGAGTGTGACTGTGACTGTGTGTGAGTGTGAGAGAATGAACATGTGTGAGTTTGAGTGTGACTGTGTGTGAGTGTGAGAGAGTGACTGTGTGTGAGTGTCAGAGTTTGACTGTGTGTGTGTGAGAGAATGAACAAGTGTGAGTGTGAGAGAGTGACTGTTTGTGAGTGTGTGTGAGTGCCTGTGTGTGAGTGTGAGAGAGTGGATGTTTCTGAGTGTGAGAGGGTGACTGTGTGAGTGTGAGAGAGTAAGTGTGTGTGAGCGTGAGAGAGTGACTGTGTGTGAGTGTGAGAGAGTGACTGTGTGTGAGTGTGAGAGAGTGACTGTGTGTGAGTGTGAGAGAGTGGATGTGAGTGAGTGCGAGAGAGTAAGTGTGTGTGAGTGTGAAAGAGTGGATGTGTGTTAGTGTGAGAGCGTGACTGTGTGTGAGTGGGAGAGAGTGGATGTGTGTGAGTGTGAGAGGGTGACTCTGTGTGAGTGTGAGAGAATGAACATGTGTGAGTGCGAGAGAGTGAGTGTGTGAGTGTGAGAGAGTGACTGTGTGTGAGTGGGAGAGTGTGACTGTGTGTGAGTGTGAGAGGGTGACTGTGTGTGAGTGTGAGAGAGTGACTGTGTCAGTTTCAGAGAATAAACATGTGTGAGTTTGAGAGGATGAATGTGCATGAGTGTGAGAGAGTGACTGTGTGTGAGTGTGAGAGAGTGACTGTGTGTGAGTGTGAGAGAGGGTGACTGTGTGTGAGTGGGAGAGAGTGACTGTGTGTGAGTGTGAGAGAGTGAATGTGTGTGAGTATGAGAGAATGAACATGTGAGTGTGAGAGAGTGACTGTGTGTGAGTGTGAGAGAGTGAATGTGTGTGAGTGTGAGAGAGTCAGTTTGTGAGTGGGAGAGAGTGACTGTGTGAGAGTGTGAGAAAGTGACTGTTTGTGTGTGAGAGAGTGAATGTGTGCGAGTGTGAGAGAGTGACTGTGTGTGACAGAGTGAATGTGTGTGACTGCGAGAGGGTGACTGTGTGTGAGAGGGAGAGAGTGACCGTGTGTGAGTGTGAGAGAGTGAATGTGTGTGAGTGCGAGATGGTGACTGTGTGTGAGTGTTAGAGAGTGACGGTGTGTGAGTGGGAGAGAGTGACTGTGTGTGAGTGTGAGAGAGTGACTGTGTAAGTGTGAGAGAGTGACTGAATGTGACAGGGTGACTGTGTGTGTGTGTGTGAGAGGGTGACTGTGTGTGAGTGGGAGAGAGTGACTGTGTGTGAGTGTGAGAGAGAGTGACTGTGTGTGAGTGGGAGAGAGTTACTGTGTGTGAGTGTGAGAGAATGAACATGTGTGAGTGTGGGAGAATGTACATGAGTGTGAGAGAGTGACTGTGAGAGAGTGACTGTGTGTGAGTGCAAGAGAGTGACTGTGAGTGTGAGAGAGTCACTGCCTCTGAGTGGGAGAGAGTGACTGTGTTATTGTGAGAGTGTGACTGTGTGAGTGTGAGATTGTGACTGTGTGAGTGTGAGAGAGTGACTGTGTGTGAGTGTGAGAGAGTGACTGTGTGAGTGTGAGAGAGTGACTGAATGTGACAGGGTGACTGTGTGTGAGTGGGAGAGATTTATTGTGTGTGAGTGTGAGAGAGTGAATGTGTGTGAGTGTGAGAGAATGAACATGTGAGTGTGAGAGAGTGAATGTGTGTGAGTGTGGAGAGTCAGTTTGTGAGTGGGAGAGAGTGACTTTGTGTGAGTGTGAGAAAGTGACTGTGTGTGTGAGAGAGTGACTGTGTGTGAGAGAGTGAATGTGTGTGAGTGGGAGAGAGTAACCGTGTGTGAGTGTGAGAGAGTGAATGTGTGTGAGTGCGAGAGGGTGACTGTGTGTGAGTGTGAGAGAGTGACGTTGTGCGAGTGGGAGAGAGTGACAGTTTGTGAGTGTGAGAGAGTGAATGTGTGTGAGAGGGAGAGAGTGACTGTGTGTGAGTGTGAGAGCGTGACTGTGTGCGAGTGTTAGAGCGAGACTGTGTGTGAGTGTGAGAGAGTGACTGTGTGTGAGTGCGAGAGTGTGAATGTGTGTGAGTGTGAGAGAATGAACATGTGTGAGTGTGGGGGAATGAACATGAGTATGAGAGAGTGACTGTGAGTATGAGAGAGTCACTGCGTGTGAGTGGGAGAGAGTGACTGTGTGTGAGTGTGAGAGTGTGACTGTGTGATTGTGAGATTGTGACTGTGTGAGAGAGTGACTGTGTAAGAGTCTGAGAGAGTGGCTGTGTGTGAGTGTGAAAGTGTGACTGTGTGTGAGTGGGAGAGGGTGAATGTGTGTGTGTGTGAGAGAGTCAGTGTTTGTGAGTGGGAGAGAGTGACTGTGTGTGAGTGTGAGACAGTGACTGTGTGTGAGTGTGAGAGAGTGAATGTGTGTGAGTGTGAGAGGGTGATTGTGTGAGTGTGAGAGAGTGACTGTGTGTGAGTGGGAGAGAGTGAATGTGTGTGAGTGCGAGAGGGTTAATGTGTGTGAGTGTGAGAGAGGGACTGTGTGTGAGTGTGACTGTGTGTGAGTGTGAGAGAATGAACATGTGTGAGTTTGAGTGTGACTGTGTGTGAGTGTGAGAGAGTGACTGTGTGTGAGTGTCAGAGTTTGACTGTGTGTGTGTGTGAGAGAATGAACAAGTGTGAGTGTGAGAGAGTGACTGTTTGTGAGTGTGTGTGAGTGCCTGTGTGTGAGTGTGAGAGAGTGGATGTTTCTGAGTGTGAGATGGTGACTGTGTGAGTGTGAGAGAGTAAGTGTGTGTGAGCGTGAGAGAGTGACTGTGTGAGTGTGAGAGAGTGACTGTGTGTGAGTGTGAGAGAGTGACTGTGTGTGAGTGTGAGAGAGTGGATGTGAGTGAGTGCGAGAGAGTAAGTGTGTGTGAGTGTGAAAGAGTGGATGTGTGTTAGTGTGAGAGCGTGACTGTGTGTGAGTGGGAGAGAGTGGATGTGTGTGAGTGTGAGAGGGTGACTCTGTGTGAGTGTGAGAGAATGAACATGTGTGAGTGCGAGAGAGTGAGTGTGAGAGAGTGACTGTGTGTGAGTGGGAGAGTGTGACTGTGTGTGAGTGTGAGAGGGTGACTGTGTGTGAGTGTGAGAGAGTGACTGTGTCAGTTTCAGAGAATAAACATGTGTGAGTTTGAGAGGATGAATGTGCATGAGTGTGAGAGAGTGACTGTGTGTGAGTGTGAGAGAGTGACTGTGTGTGAGTGTGAGAGAGGGTGGCTGTGTGTGAGTGGGAGAGAGTGACTGTGTGTGAGTGTGAGAGAGTGAATGTGTGTGAGTATGAGAGAATGAACATGTGAGTGTGAGAGAGTGACTGTGTGTGAGTGTGAGAGAGTGAATGTGTGTGAGTGTGAGAGAGTCAGTTTGTGAGTGGGAGAGAGTGACTGTGTGAGAGTGTGAGAAAGTGACTGTTTGTGTGTGAGAGAGTGAATGTGTGCGAGTGTGAGAGAGTGACTGTGTGTGACAGAGTGAATGTGTGTGACTGCGAGAGGGTGACTGTGTGTGAGAGGGAGAGAGTGACCGTGTGTGAGTGTGAGAGAGTGAATGTGTGTGAGTGCGAGATGGTGACTGTGTGTGAGTGTTAGAGAGTGACGGTGTGTGAGTGGGAGAGAGTGACTGTGTGTGAGTGTGAGAGAGTGACTGTGTAAGTGTGAGAGAGTGACTGAATGTGACAGGGTGACTGTGTGTGTGTGTGTGAGAGGGTGACTGTGTGTGAGTGGGAGAGAGTGACTGTGTGTGAGTGTGAGAGAGAGTGACTGTGTGTGAGTGGGAGAGAGTTACTGTGTGTGAGTGTGAGAGAGTGAATGTGTGTGAGTGTGAGAGAATGAACATGTGATTGTGCGTGAGTGACTGTGTGAGTGTGAGAGAGTCAGTTTGTGAGTGGGAGAGAGTGACTGTGTGTGAGTGTGAGAAAGTGTCTGTGTGTGTGAGAGAGTGAATGTGTGCGAGTGTGAGAGAGTGACTGTGTGTGAGAGAGTGAATGTGTGTGAGTGGGAGAGAGTAACCGTGTGTGAGTGTGAGAGAGTGAATGTGTGTGAGTGCGAGAGGGTGACTGTGTGTGACTGTGAGAGAGTGACTGTGTGCGAGTGTTAGGGCGTGACTGTGTGTGAGTGTGAGAGAGTGACTGTGTGTGAGTGCGAGAGTGTGAATGTGTGTGAGTGTGAGAGAATGAACATGTGCGTGTGAGTGAGTGACTGTGTGAGTGTGAGAGAATGAACATGTGTGAGTGTGGGAGAATGAATATGAGTGTGAGAGAGTGACTGTGAGTGTGAGAGAGTGACTGTGTCTGAGTGCATGAGAGTGACTGTGAGTGTGAGAGAGTCACTGCCTCTGAGTGGGAGAGAGTGACTGTGTGTGATTGTGAGAGTGTGACTGTGTGACGGTGAGATTGTGACTGTGTGAGTGTGAGAGAGTGACTGTGTGTGAGTGTGAGAGAGTGACTGTGTGAGTGTGAGAGAGTGACTGAATGTGACAGGGTGACTGTGTGTGTGTGTGTGTGTGAGAGGGTGACTGTGTGTGAGTGGGAGAGAGTGACTGTGTGTGTGTGAGAGAGTGAATGTGTGTGAGTGTGAGAGAAGGAACATGTGAGTGTGAGACAGTGACTGTGTGAGTGTCAGAGAGTGAATGTGTGTGAGTGTGAGAGAGTCAGTTTGTGAGTGGGCGAGAGTGACTGTGTGTGAGTGTGAGAAAGTGACTGTGTGTGTGAGAGAGTGAATGTGTGCGAGTGTGAGAGAGTGACTGTGTGTGAGAGAGTGAATGTCTGTGAGTGCGAGAGGGTGACTGTGTGTGAGTGGGAGAGAGTGACCGTGTCAGAGAGTGAATGTGTGTTGGTGTGAGAGAGTGACTGTGTGTGAGTGTGAGAGAGTGAATGTGTGTGAGTGCGAGAGGGTGACTGTGTGTGAGTGTGAGAGAGCGACGTTGTGTGAGTGGGAGAGAGTGACTGTGTGTGAGTGTGAGAGAGTGAATGTGTGTGAGAGGGAGAGAGTGACTGGGTGAGTGTGAGAGCGTGACTGTGTGCGAGTGTTAGAGCGTGACTGTGTGAGTGTGAGAGAGTGACTGTGTGTGAGTGCGAGAGTTTGAATGTGTGTGAGTGTGAGAGGGTGACTGTGTGTGAGTGTGAGAGAGTTAATGTGTGTGAGTGTGAGAGAATGAACACGTGTGAGTGTGAGAGATGGACTGTGTGTGTGTGGGAGAGTGTGACTGTGTGTGAGTGTGAGAGGGTGACTGTGAGTGTGAGAGAGTGACTGTGTCAGTGTGAGAGAATAAACATGTGTGAGTTTGAGAGAATGAATGTGCATGAGTGTGAGAGAGTGACTGTGTGTGAGTGTGGGAGAGAGTGACTGTGTATGAGTGTGAAAGGGTGACAGTGTGACTGTGAGAAAGTGAATGTGTGTGAGTGTGAGAGAGTGACTGTGTGTGAGTGTGATAGGGTGACTGTGTGACTGTGAGAGAGTGAATGTGAGTGAGTGTGACAGAGTGACTGTGTTAGTGTGAGAGAGTGAATGTGTGTGAGTGTGAGAGGGTGACACTGTGTGAGTGTGAGAGAATGAACATGTGTGAGTGCGAGAGAGTAAGTGTGTGTGAGTGTCAGAGAGTGAATGTGTGTTGGTGTGAGAGAGTGACTGTGTGTGAGTGGGAGAGAGTGAATGCGTGTGAGTGCGAGAGAGTGAAAGTGTGTGAGTTTGAGAGAGTGACTGTGTGTGCGTGTGAGAGAGTGAATGTGAGTGAGTGCGAGATAGTGAATGTGTCTGAGTGTGAGAGAGTGACTGTGTGAGTGTGAGAGAGTGACTGTGTGTGAGAGAGTGAATGTGTGTGAGTGTGGGAGAGTGACTGTGTGAGTGTGAGAGAGTGAATGTGTGTGAGTGTGAGAGAGTGAATGTGTGAGTGCGAGAGAGTGAATGTGTGAGTGCGAGAGAGTGAATGTGTGTGAGTGTGAGACAGTGACTGTGTGAGTGTGAGAGAGTGACTGTGTGTGAGTGGGACACAGTGAATGTGTGTGTGTGAGAGAGTGAATGTGTGTGAGTGCGCGAGAGTGAATGTGTGAGTGCGAGAGAGTGAATGTGTGTGAGTGTGAGACAGTGACTGTGTGAGTGTGAGAGAGTGACTGTGTGTGAGTGCGAGAGAGTGACTGTGTGTGAGTGCGAGAGAATGAACACGTGTGAGTGTGAGAGTGAATGTGTGTGAGCGCGAGAGGGTGAATGTGTGTGAGTGTGCGACAGTGAATGTGTGTCTGAGAGAGTGAATGTGTGTGCGTGTGAGAGAGTGAATGTGTGTGCGTGTGAGAGGGTGACTGTGTGTGAGCGGGAGAGAGTGACTGTGTGTGAGTGCGAGAGGGTGACTGTGTCAGTGTGTGAGGGTGACTGTGTTTGAGTGTGAGAGTGAATGTTTGTGAGTGCGAGAGAATGACTGTGTGTGAGTGCGAGAGAGTGAGTGTGAGAGAGTTACAGTGTGTGAGTGTGAGAGGGTGAATGTGTGTGAGAGTGAGAGAGTGACTGTGTGTGAGTGTGAGAGGATGACTGTGTGTCAGTGTGAGAGGGTGACTGTGTGTGAGTGTGAGAGAGTGAATGTGTGTGAGTGCGAGAGAGTGACTGTGTGTGAGAGAGTGACTGTGTGTGGGTCTGTGAGGGTGAATGTGTGTGAGTGGGAGAGAGTGACTGGGTGTGAGTGTGAGAGGGTGAGTGTGTGTGCGTGCGAGAGTGACTTTGTGTGAGTGTGAGAGAGTGAATGTGTGTGAGTGTGAGAGAGTGAATGTGTGTGAGTGTGAGAGAGTGAATGTGTGTGAGTGGGAGAGGTTGACTGTGTGAGTGTGAGAGAATAAACATGTGTGATTGCGAGAGAGTGACTGTGTGTGAGTGGGAGAGAGTGACTGTGTGAGTGTGAGAGGGTGACTTTGTGAGTGTGAGAGAGTGACTGCGTGTGAGTGTGAGAGGGTGAATGTGTGTGACTGTGAGTGAGCGACTGTTTGTGAGTGTGAGAGTGTGACTGTGTGTGAGTGTGAGGGTGAATGTGTGTGAGTGTGAGAGTGACTGTGTGAGTGGGAGAGAGTGACTGTGCGAGTGTGAGAGAGTGAATGCGTGTGAGTGTGAGAAGGTGACTGTGTGTGAGTGTGAGAGAATGAACATGTGTGAGTGCGAGAGAGTCAGTGTGTGTGAGTGGGAGAGAGTGAATGTGTGTGAGTGTGAGAGAGTGACTGTGTGCGAGTGTGAGAGAGGGGCTGTTTGAGTGGGAGAGAGTGAATGTGTGTGAGTGTGGTAGGATGACTGTGTGCGAGACTGAGAGGGTGACTGTGTGTGATTGGGAGAGGGTGACTGTGTGTGAGTGCGAGAGGGTGACTGTGAGTGTGAGAGAGTGAATGTGTGTGAGTATGAGAGAGTGACTGTGTGTGAGTATGAGAGAGTGACTGCGTGTGAGTGTGATAGGGTGACTGTGTGAGTGTGAGAGAGTGAATGTGTGTGAGTGTGAGAGAGTGACTGTGTTAGTGTGAGAGAGTGAATGTGTGTGAGTGTGGTAGGGTGACTGTGTGAGTGTGCGAGAGTGAATGTGTGTGAGTGTGAGAGAGTGACTGTGTTAGTGTGAGAGAGTGAATGTGTGTGAGTGTGGTAGGGTGACTGTGTGTGAGTCTGAGAGGGTGACTGTGTGTGAGTGCGAGAGAGTGACTGTGTGTGAGTGTGAGAGGGTGACTGTGAGTGTGAATGTGTGTGAGTGTGAGACAATGAACATGTTTGAGTGCGAGAGAGTGACTGTGTGTGAGTGTGAGAGTATGACTGTGTGTGAGTGTGGGTGAGTGACTGTGTGTGAGTGTGAGAGAGTGGATGTGTGTGAGTGTGAGAGGGTGACTCTGTGTGAGTGTGAGAGAATGAACATGTGTGAGTGCGAGAGAGTAAGTGTGTGTGAGTGTCAGAGAGTGAATGTGTGTTGGTGTGAGAGAGTGACTGTGTGTGAGTGGGAGAGAGTGACTGTGTGTGAGTGCGAGAGAGTGAAAGTATGTGAGTTTGAGAGAGTGACTGTGTGTGCGTGTGAGAGAGTGAATGTGTGTGAGTGCGAGAGAATGAATGTGTGTGAGTGCAAGAGAGTGAATGTGTGTGTGTGTGAGAGAGTGACTGTGTGTGAGTGTGAGAGGGTGACTGTGTGTCAGTGTGCGAGGGTGACTGTGTGTGAGTGTGAGAGAGTGAATATATGTGCGTGCGAGAGTGACTTTGTGTGAGTGTGAGAGAGTGAATGTGTGTGAGTGTGAGAGAGTGAATGTGTGTGAGTGTGAGAGAGTGAATGTGTGTGAGTGGGAGAGGTTGACTGTGTGAGTGTGAGAGAATAAACATGTGTGATTGCGAGAGAGTGACTGTGTGTGAGTGTGAAAGGGTGACTTTGTGAGTGGGAGAGAGTGACTGCGTGTGAGTGTGAGAGGGTGAATGTGTGTGACTGTGAGAGAGCGACTGTTTGTGAGTGTGAGAGTGTGACTGTGTGTGAGTGTGAGGGTGAATGTGTGTGAGTGTGAGAGTGACTGTGTGAGTGGGAGAGAGTGACTGTGCGAGTGTGAGAGAGTGAATGCGTGTGAGTGTGAGAAGGTGACTGTGTGTGAGTGTGAGAGAATGAACATGTGTGAGTGCGAGAGAGTCAGTGTGTGTGAGTGGGAGAGAGTGAATGTGTGTGAGTGTGAGAGAGTGACTGTGTGCGAGTGTGAGAGAGGGGCTGTTTGAGTGGGAGGGAGTGAATGTGTGTGAGTGTGAGAGAGTAAATGTGTGTGAGTGTGAGAGAGTGACTGTGTTATTGTGAGAGAGTGAATGTGTGTGAGTGCGAGAGAGTGACTGTGTGTGAGTCTGAGAGTATGACTGTGTGTGAGTGTGAGAGAATGAACATGTGTGAGTGTGAGAGAATGACTGTGTGTGAGTGTGGGTGAGTGACTGTGTGTGAGTGTGAGAGAGTGGATGTGTGTGAGTGTGAGAGGGTG
This sequence comes from Scyliorhinus torazame, assembly GCF_047496885.1. Lineage (NCBI taxonomy): Eukaryota > Metazoa > Chordata > Chondrichthyes > Carcharhiniformes > Scyliorhinidae > Scyliorhinus > Scyliorhinus torazame. Next base: position 417,996,907 of record NC_092707.1, read on the forward strand.
ACTCTGTGTGAGTGTGAGAGAATGAACATGTGTGAGTGCGAGAGAGTAAGTGTGTGTGAGTGTCAGAGAGTGAATGTGTGTTGGTGTGAGAGAGTGACTGTGTGTGAGTGGGAGAGAGTGACTGTGTGTGAGTGCGAGAGAGTGAAAGTGTGTGAGTTTGAGAGAGTGAATGTGTGTGAGTGCGAGAGAGTGAATGTGTGAGTGCGAGAGAGTGAATGTGTGAGTGCGAGAGAGTGAATGTGTGTGCGTGTGAGACAGTGACTGTGTGAGTGTGAGAGAGTGACTGTGTGTGAGTGCGAGAGAGTGACTGTGTGTGAGTGCGAGATTGTGACTGTGTGTGAGTGCAAGGGAGTGACTGTGTGTGGTTGGGAGAGAGTGAATGTGTGTGAGTGTGAGAGTGAATGTGTGTGAGCGCGAGAGGGTGAATGTGTGTGAGTGTGCGACAGTGAATGTGTGTCTGAGAGAGTGAATGTGTGTGCGTGTGAGAGAGTGAATGTGTGTGCGTGCGAGAGGGTGACTGTGTCAGTGTGTTAGGGTGACTGTGTTTGAGTGTGAGAGTGAATGTTTGTGAGTGCGAGAGAATGACTGTGTGTGAGTGCGAGAGAGTGAGTGTGAGAGAGTTACAGTGTGTGAGTGTGAGAGGGTGAATGTGTGTGAGAGTGAGAGAGTGACTGTGTGTGAGTGTGAGAGGATGACTGTGTGTCAGTGTGAGAGGGTGACTGTGTGTGAGTGTGAGAGAGTGAATGTGTGTGCGTGTGAGAGAGTGAATGTGTGTGCGTGTGAGAGGGTGACTGTGTGTGAGCGGGAGAGAGTGACTGTGAGTGAGTGCGAGAGGGTGACTGTGTCAGTGTGTTAGGGTGACTGTGTTTGAGTGTGAGAGTGAATGTTTGTGAGTGCGAGAGAATGACTGTGTGTGAGTGCGAGAGAGTGAGTGTGAGAGAGTTACAGTGTGTGAGTGTGAGAGGGTGAATGTGTGTGAGAGTGAGAGAGTGACTGTGTGTGAGTGTGAGAGGATGACTGTGTGTCAGTGTGAGAGGGTGACTGTGTGTGAGTGTGAGAGAGTGAATGTGTGTGAGTGCGAGAGAGTGACTGTGTGTGAGAGAGTGACTGTGTGTGGGTCTGTGAGGGTGAATGTGTGTGAGTGGGAGAGAGTGACTGGGTGTGAGTGTGAGAGGGTGATTGTGTGTGCGTGCGAGAGTGACTTTGTGTGAGTGTGAGAGAGTGAATGTGTGTGAGTGTGAGAGAGTGAATGTGTGTGAGTGTGAGAGAGTGAATGTGTGTGAGTGGGAGAGGTTGACTGTGTGAGTGTGAGAGAATAAACATGTGTGATTGCGAGAGAGTGACTGTGTGTGAGTGGGAGAGAGTGACTGTGTGAGTGTGAGAGGGTGACTTTGTGAGTGTGAGAGAGTGACTGCGTGTGAGTGTGAGAGGGTGAATGTGTGTGACTGTGAGTGAGCGACTGTTTGTGAGTGTGAGAGTGTGACTGTGTGTGAGTGTGAGGGTGAATGTGTGTGAGTGTGAGAGTGACTGTGTGAGTGGGAGAGAGTGACTGTGCGAGTGTGAGAGAGTGAATGCGTGTGAGTGTGAGAAGGTGACTGTGTGTGAGTGTGAGAGAATGAACATGTGTGAGTGCGAGAGAGTCAGTGTGTGTGAGTGGGAGAGAGTGAATGTGTGTGAGTGTGAGAGAGTGACTGTGTGCGAGTGTGAGAGAGGGGCTGTTTGAGTGGGAGAGAGTGAATGTGTGTGAGTGTGGTAGGGTGACTGTGTGCGAGACTGAGAGGGTGACTGTGTGTGATTGGGAGAGGGTGACTGTGTGTGAGTGCGAGAGGGTGACTGTGAGTGTGAGAGAGTGAATGTGTGTGAGTATGAGAGAGTGACTGTGTGTGAGTGTGAGAGAGTGACTGCGTGTGAGTGTGATAGGGTGACTGTGTGAGTGTGAGAGAGTGAATGTGTGTGAGTGTGAGAGAGTGACTGTGTTAGTGTGAGAGAGTGAATGTGTGTGAGTGTGGTAGGGTGACTGTGTGAGTGTGCGAGAGTGAATGTGTGTGAGTGTGAGAGAGTGACTGTGTTAGTGTGAGAGAGTGAATGTGTGTGAGTGTGGTAGGGTGACTGTGTGTGAGTCTGAGAGGGTGACTGTGTGTGAGTGCGAGAGAGTGACTGTGTGTGAGTGTGAGAGGGTGACTGTGAGTGTGAATGTGTGTGAGTGTGAGACAATGAACATGTTTGAGTGCGAGAGAGTGACTGTGTGTGAGTGTGAGAGTATGACTGTGTGAGTGTGAGAGAATGAACATGTGTGAGTGTGAGAGAATGACTGTGTGTGAGTGTGGGTGAGTGACTGTGTGTGAGTGTGAGAGAGTGGATGTGTGTGAGTGTGAGAGGGTGACTCTGTGTGAGTGTGAGAGAATGAACATGTGTGACTGCGAGAGAGCAAGTGTGTGTGAGTGTCAGAGAGTGAATGTGTGTTGGTGTGAGAGAGTGACTGTGTGTGAGTGGGAGAGAGTAACTGTGTGTGAGTGTGAGAGAGTGAAAGTATGTGAGTTTGAGAGAGTGACTGTGTGTGCGTGTGAGAGAGTGAATGTGTGTGAGTGCGAGAGAGTGAATGTGTGTGAGTGCAAGAGAGTGAATGTGTGTGTGTGTGAGAGAGTGACTATGTGTGAGTGTGAGAGGGTGACTGTGTGTCAGTGTACGAGGGTGACTGTGTGTGAGTGTGAGAGAGTGAATATGTGTGCGTGCGAGAGTGACTTTGTGTGAGTGTGAGAGAGTGAATGTGTGTGAGTGTGAGAGAGTGAATGTGTGTGAGTGTGAGAGAGTGAATGTGTGTGAGTGGGAGAGGTTGACTGTGTGAGTGTGAGAGAATAAACATGTGTGATTGCGAGAGAGTGACTGTGTGTGAGTGTGAGAGGGTGACTTTGTGAGTGTGAGAGAGTGACTGCGTGTGAGTGTGAGAGGGTGAATGTGTGTGACTGTGAGAGAGCGACTGTTTGTGAGTGTGAGAGTGTGACTGTGTGTGAGTGTGAGGGTGAATGTGTGTGAGTGTGAGAGTGACTGTGTGAGTGGGAGAGAGTGACTGTGCGAGTGTGAGAGAGTGAATGCGTGTGAGTGTGAGAAGGTGACTGTGTGTGAGTGGGAGAGAATGAACATGTGTGAGTGCGAGAGAGTCAGTGTGTGTGAGTGGGAGAGAGTGACTGTGTGCGAGTGTGAGAGAGGGGCTGTTTGAGTGGGAGAGAGTGAATGTGTGTGAGTGTGAGAGAGTAAATGTGTGTGAGTGTGAGAGAGTGACTGTGTTAGTGTGAGAGAGTGAATGTTTGTGAGTGCGAGAGAGTGACTGTGGGTGAGTCTGAGAGTATGACTGTGTGTGAGTGTGAGAGAATGAACATGTGTGAGTGTGAGAGAATGACTGTGTGTGAGTGTGGGTGAGTGACTGTGTGTGAGTGTGAGAGAGTGGATGTGTGTGAGTGTGAGAGGGTGACTCTGTGTGAGTGTGAGAGAATGAACATGTGTGAGTGCGAGAGAGTAAGTGTGTGTGAGTGTCAGAGAGTGAATGTGTGTTGGTGTGAGAGAGTGACTGTGTGTGAGTGGGAGAGAGTGACTGTGTGTGAGTGCGAGAGAGTGAAAGTGTGTGAGTTTGAGAGAGTGAATGTGTGTGAGTGCGAGAGAGTGAATGTGTGTGAGTGCGAGAGAGTGAATGTGTGTGTGTGTGAGAGAGTGACTGTGTGTGAGTGTGAGAGTGTGACTGTGTGTGAGTGTGAGGGTGAATGTGTGTGAGTGTGAGAGTGACTGTGTGAGTGGGAGAGAGTGACTGTGCGAGTGTGAGAGAGTGAATGCGTGTGAGTGTGAGAAGGTGACTCTGTGTGAGTGTGAGAGAATGAACATGTGTGAGTGCGAGAGAGTCAGTGTGTGTGAGTGGGAGAGAGTGAATGTGTGTGAGTGTGAGAGAGTGACTGTGTGCGAGTGTGAGAGAGGGGCTGTTTGAGTGGGAGAGAATTACTGTGTGTGAGTGTGGTAGGGTGACTGTGTGCGAGTCTGAGAGGGTGACTGTGTGTGATTGGGAGAGGGTGAATGTGTGTGAGTGTGAGAGAATGAACATGTGTGAGTGTGAGAGAATGACTGTGTGTGAGTGTGGGTGAGTGACTGTGTGTGAGTGTGAGAGAGTGAATGTGTGTGAGTGTGAGAGGGTGACTCTGTGTGAGTGTGAGAGAATGAACATGTGTGAGTGCGAGAGAGTAAGTGTGAGTGAGTGTCAGAGAGTGAATGTGTGTTGGTGTGAGAGAGTGACTGTGTGTGAGTGGGAGAGAGTGACTGTGTGTGAGTGCGAGAGAGTGAAAGTGTGTGAGTTTGAGAGAGTGACTGTGTGTGCGTGTGAGAGAGTGAATGTGTGTGAGTGCGAGAGAGTGAATGTGTGTGAGTGCGAGAGAGTGAATGTGTGTGTGTGAGAGAGTGAATGTGTGTGAGTGCGAGAGGGTGAATGTGTGTGAGTGTGAGAGAGTGAATGTGTGTGAGTGCGAGAGAGTGACTGTGTGAGTGTGAGAGAGTGACTCTGTGTGTGAGAGAGTGAATATGTGTGAGTGTGGGAGAGTGACTGTGTGAGAAAGTGGGAGAGTGACTGTGTGAGAGTGCGACACAGTGAATGTGTGTGTGTGAGAGTGAATGTGTGTGAGTGCGCGAGAGTGAATGTGTGAGTGCGAGAGAGTGAATGTGTGTGAGTGTGAGACAGTGATTGTGTGAGTGTGAGAGAGTGACTGTGTGTGAGTGCGAGAGAGTGACTGTGTGTGAGTGCGAGTGTGTGACTGTGTGTGAGTGTGAGAGGGTGACTGTGAGTGTGAGAGAGTGACTGTGTCAGTGTGAGAGAATAAACATGTGTGAGTTTGAGAGGATGAATGTGCATGAGTGTGAGAGAGTGACTGTGTGTAGTGTGGGAGAGAGTGACTGTGTATGAGTGTGAAAGGGTGACAGTGTGACTGTGAGAAAGTGAATGTGTGTGAGTGTGAGAGAGTGACTGTGTGTGAGTGTGATAGGGTGACTGTGTGAGTGTGAGAGAGTGAATGTGAGTGAGTGTGACAGAGTGACTGTGTTAGTGTGAGAGAGTGAATGTGTGTGAGTGTGAGAGGGTGACTCTGTGTGAGTGTGAGAGAATGAACATGTGTGAGTGCGAGAGAGTAAGTTTGTGTGAGTGTCAGAGAGTGAATGTGTGTTGGTGTGAGAGAGTGACTGTGTGTGAGTGGGAGAGAGTGAATGCGTGTGAGTGCGAGAGAGTGAAACTGTGTGAGTTTGAGAGAGTGACTGTGTGTGCGTGTGAGAGAGTGAATGTGAGTGAGTGCGAGAGAGTGAATGTGTGTGAGTGCGAGAGAGTGAATGTGTGTGTGTGAGAGAGTGAATGTGTGTGAGTGCGAGCGGGAGAATGTGTGTGAGTGTGAGAGAGTGAATGTGTGTGAGTGCGAGAGAGTGACTGTGTGTGAATGCGAGATAGTGAATGTGTCTGAGTGTGAGAGAGTGACTGTGTGAGTCTGAGAGAGTGACTCTGTGTGTGAGAGAGTGAATGTGTGTGAGTGTGGGAGAGTGACTGTGTGAGTGTGAGAGAGTGAATGTGTGTGAGTGTGAGAGAGTGAATGTGTGAGTGCGAGAGAGTGAATGTGTGAGTGCGAGAGAGTGAATGTGTGTGAGTGTGAGAGAGTGAATGTGTGAGCGTGTGAGAGGGTGACTGTGTATGAGCGGGAGAGAGTGACTGTGTGTGAGTGCAAGAGGGTGACTGTGTCAGTGTGTGAGGGTGACTGTGTTTGAGTGTGAGAGTGAATGTTTGTGAGTGCGAGAGAATGACTGTGTGTGAGTGTGAGAGAGTGAGTGTGAGAGAGCGACAGTGTGTGAGTGTGAGAGGGTGAATGTGTGTGAGAGTGAGAGAGTGACTGTGTGTGAGTGTGATAGGGTGACTGTGTGAGTGTGAGAGAGTGAATGTGTGTGAGTGTGAGAGAGTGACTGTGTGAGTGTGAGACAATGAACATGTTTGAGTGCGAGAGAGTGACTGTGTGTGAGTGTGAGAGTATGACTGTGTGTGAGTGTGAGGGAATGAACATGTGTGAGTGTGAGAGAATGACTGTGTGTGAGTGTGGGTGAGTGACTGTGTGTGAGTGTGAGAGAGTGGATGTGTGTGAGTGTGAGAGGGTGACTCTGTGTGAGTGTGAGAGAATGAACATGTGTGAGTGCGAGAGAGTAAGTGTGTGTGAGTGTCAGAGAGTGAATGTGTGTTGGTTTGAGAGAGTGACTGTGTGTGAGTGGGAGAGAGTGACTGTGTGTGAGTGCGAGAGAGTGAAAGTGTGTGAGTTTGAGAGAGTGACTGTGTGTGCGTGTGAGAGAGTGAATGTGTGTGAGTGCGAGAGAGTGAATGTGTGTGAGTGCGAGAGAGTGAATGTGTGTGTGTGAGAGAGTGAATGTGTGTGATTGCGAGACGGTGAATGTGTGTGAGTGTGAGAGAGTGAATGTGTGTGAGTGCGAGAGAGTGACTGTGTGAGCGTGAGAGAGTGACTCTGTGTGTGAGAGAGTGAATATGTGTGTGTGGGAGACTGACTGTGTGAGAAAGTGGGAGAGTGACTGTGTGAGAGTGCGACACAGTGAATGTGTGTGTGTGAGAGTGAATGTGTGTGAGTGCGCGAGAGTGAATGTGTGAGTGCGAGAGAGTGACTGTGTGTGAGTGTGAGAGAGTGGATGTGTGTGAGTGTGAGAGGGTGACTCTGTGTGAGTGTGAGAGAATGAACATGTGTGACTGCGAGAGAGTAAGTGTGTGTGAGTGTCAGAGAGTGAATGTGTGTTGGTGTGAGAGAGTGACTGTGTGTGAGTGGGAGAGAGTGACTGTGTGTGAGTGCGAGAGAGTGAAAGTGTGTGAGTTTGAGCGAGTGACTGTGTGTGCGTGTGATAGAGTGAATGTGTGTGAGTGCGAGAGAGTGAATGTGTGTGTGTGAGAGAGTGAATGTGTGTGAGTGCGAGAGGGTGAATGTGTGTGAGTGTGAGAGAGTGAATGTGTGTGAGTGCGAGAGAGTGACTGTGTGAGTGTGAGAGAGTGACTCTGTGTGTGAGAGAGTGAATATGTGTGAGTGTGGGAGAGTGACTGTGTGAGAAAGTGGGAGAGTGACTGTGTGAGAGTGCGACACAGTGAATGTGTGTGTGTGAGAGTGAATGTGTGTGAGTGCGCGAGAGTGAATGTGTGAGTGCGAGAGAGTGAATGTGTGTGAGTGTGAGACAGTGACTGTGTGAGTGTGAGAGAGTGACTGTGTGTGAGTGCGAGAGAGTGACTGTGTGTGAGTGCGAGTGTGTGACTGTGTGTGAGTGCGAGGGAGTGACTGTGTGTGAGTGCGCGAGTGTGACTGTGTGTGGTTGGGAGAGAGTGACTGTGTGTCAGTGTGAGTGAATGTGTGTGAGCGCGAGAGGGTGAATGTGTGTGAGTGTGCGACAGTGAATGTGTGTGTGAGAGAGTGAATGTGTGTGCGTGTGAGAGAGTGAATGTGTGTGCGTGTGAGAGGGTGACTGTGTATGAGCGGGAGAGAGTGACTGTGTGTGAGTGCAAGAGGGTGACTGTGTCAGTGTGTGAGGGTGACTGTGTTTGAGTGTGAGAGTGAATGTTTGTGAGTGCGAGAGAATGACTGTGTGTGAGTGCGAGAGAGTGAGTGTGAGAGAGCGACAGTGTGTGAGTATGAGAGGGTGAATGTGTGTGAGAGTGAGAGAGTGACTGTGTGTGAGTGTCAGAGGATGACTGTGTGTCAGTGTGAGAGGGTGACTGTGTGTGAGTGTGAGAGAGTGAATGTGTGTGAGTGCGAGAGAGTGACTGTGTGTGAGTGTGAGAGAGTGATTGTGTGTGGGTCTGTGAGGGTGAATGTGTGTGAGTGGGAGAGAGTGACTGGGTGTGAGTGTGAGAGGGTGAGTGTGAGAGAGTGACAGTGTGTGAGTGTGAGAGGGTGATGTGTGTGAGTGTGAGAGAGTGACTGTGTATGAGTGTGAGAGGGTGACTGTGTGTCAGTGTGCGAGGGTGACTGTGTGTGAGTGTGAGAGAGTGAATGTGTGTGCGTGCGAGAGAGTGACTTTGTGTGAGTGTGAGAGAGCGAATGTGTGTGAGTGTGAGAGAGTGAATGTGTGTGAGTGGGAGAGGTTGACTGTGAGTGTGAGAGAATAAACATGTGTGATTGCAAGAGAGTGACTGTGTGTGAGTGTGAGAGGGTGAATGTGTGTGAGGGTGACTGTGTGTGAGTGGGAGAGAGTGTCTGTGTGTGTGAGAGAGTGAATGTGTGTGAGTGTGAGAGAGTGACTGTGTGAGTGTGAGAGTGAATGTGTGAGAGAGTGAGGTGTGATTGTGAGAGAGTGAACGTGTGTGTCAGAGAGTGAGGTTTCAGTGTGAGAAAGTGAACACGTGAGTGTGAGATCTGTAAAAATAGATCAAATTATGGAGCTCAATCCCTACAACAGGAAAGAAATCCCAGAATTTAACGTTTAACAAATCTGGAGTTTGGTTTGTCCATTGACCAGCTGGTGATAATCACTATTTCTGTTGATTCATTAATCCAGGATCAGATCCCAATAATTCCCAGGATAATGGACTGAACCCCCAAGATTTTATTTTCGTTTTGTAAGTCTGTGAGGGAAGGATAGCTCACTCCAGGAGTGATTGCACAATAGGCATATGGTAAATTAAAACAAATATTATCACAAACGCACTATTAAAATATCTTTAACATGACTGTTAATTGTGTGCAGTTTTCATCTCCTTATCTGAGGAAGGATGTTATGGAGGGAGAGCAGCGAAGGTTTACCAGACTGAATCCTGGGATGGCGGGACTGTCCTATGAGGAGAGACTAAGTGGGTTAGGATTATATTCATTGGAGTTTAGAAAAGTGAGAGGGAATCTCATAGAAACTTATAAAATTCTAACAGGATTAGACAGGGTAGATTCGGAAAGAATGTTCCCGATGGTGGGGGAGTCCAGAACTAGGGGCCATAGTTTGAGGATAAGACCTTTTAGGACTGAGGTGAGGAGAAATGTCTTCACCCAGAGTGCGGTGAATCTGTGGAATTCACTCCCACTGAAAGATGTTGAGGCCAAAACGTTGTGTAATTTCAAGAAGGAATTAGATTTTGCCTCTTGGGGCTAAAGGGATCGAGGGATATGGGGGGGAAGGTGGGATCTGGGTATTGAACCTGATGATCAGCCATGATCATAGTGAATGGGGGAACAGGCTCGAAGGGCCGAATGGCCTCCTCCTGCTTCTAGTTTCTATGTATCGCACCAGAAAATAAATTTACAATGACCTCTTAGTGACACCATAACACTTAACTGCTATCTTTATTCCCACTCACACAACACCCATCTCAGGTCACGATTCACTTTTAAATACAGTCAGCGGACTCCAGAATACAGAGATGTCTTGGAGACTCCACTTTGAGAAAGTGAGATCTCTGCGACTGTTTTAATGGAAGAGACCTGACCCCCTGTCAGAACAATGCAGAATCTCAGGCTGTATTTCTTCAGAAACCTTCTCAACTCCCCTTCCAGCCACAGACTAACTCTGAAAACACCAACACCTGACTACTTCAACCCCTGGCTCCTTCCATTAACTACATCATCTGACTAAACTGAACACAATAGCGCTAATTATCTACTCCATCTTAATCTAAATAAAAGTCCCGTAGCCCAAACTTTTATGATGCATTAATTGCACCTCTGGCTCCCAAAAGGTCTAGCTGTCTTGCTACCCAGGATTTTTTTTAAAGACTACTGCAGCAGTCAAACACACTAAGATACATAGAACATACAGAGCAGAATGAGGCCATTCGGCCCATCAAGTCCGCACCGACCCAATAACCCCTCGTAACCTTTTTTTTTTTGGACACTAGGGGCAATTTATCGTGGCCAATCCACCGAACCTGCATGTCTTTGGACTGCGGGAGGAAACCGGAGCATCCAGAGGCAACCCACACAGACATGGGGAGAACGTGCAGACTCCGCACAGTCAGTGGCCCAGCGGGGAATCGAACCTGGGACCCTGGCGCTGTGAAGCCACAGTGCTAGCCACATGTCCTACTGTGCTGCCCATAACCCAGGCTGTTATGCCTTACTGCACCAAATACCTATAACACGGTGCATCTGAAATTCCAACATCCAACACACCTCCCCATTTAAAAAAATAACCCAGCAACAGAAACAAATGGCTTCCTTTTCCAAAGCCTTTCAACTCTTTTCTCAACTAATACGTCATAAAATACAAATCATATTACATTTAAACATGCAGATTTAAACATGAGTATAGTCCATTTCAGACTTTTCCACCTTCAAACGTTCCCATCTTCTCACATTTCAAAGTCATGATAAAGAATCAGAATTCAGGTTTTCTCTTGCAGCTACTGCATAAGTTAAATGGTTGTAGCAATAAACTCCGTTGAAACAGTCTTGCATTTCGACCTTGTAACTTCTCCAGAAATGGTAATGGATTCTGATGTGTCGATACAATTGCCTCTGATGAATTGCTGCAAACATAAATGTCAAAAAGTTGCGAAGCCAATACTAAACTCACTGTCTCCTTCTCGATGGTCGAATCTTTCTTTGGATGAATATTTAGTTTCCGAGAAAAATAACCAACACGCCTTTCGATTCTTTCGGCGTTTTCCTGCAACAGGACAGCGCCCACACCCACATCATTGTGGATTGGCCATGCTAAATTGCTCCTTAGTGTCCAAAGATTTTAGGTGGGATTATGGGGATAGGCCGGGTGCATGGGCTTGGGTGGGCTGTTCCTTCGGAAGGGCGGTGCACACTCGATCAGCCGAATGGACTCTTTCTGAACATTTTGGATTCTATGCATTCTGTGGTCACTCGCATCAATTGTCACCTTAGATTCTTGGCATAATTTGGTGCCACCAACATTGTTGCAGTGGCTGACACAGTTTTCAGATTGTCAAATGTCTCCTGACTGCTGACACCCACTGATATTTTGTGTAAATTTTCAGAGGTTCAGTCAATGGAGCAACCACACTGCTGAAATTTACCACAAATTTCCGGTAGAATCCACTCCTGCGCAGAAATCTCGGAACGCCTCTCCTCGCTGATGTTATTGGAAGCTCCCCAACAGTTATTGTTTTCACATTCCGTGGGGCCATTTCACTTTGTCCAACTCTATGGCCTAGGAATGTGACTTTCGCAAAGTCACTATTAGCCAAGTTTACCACCAATCCAGCCTCCTGGAGTCTATCGAACAATCCTTCAAATATTCCAAATTCTCCTTCCTCGTTTGACTGAACGCCACCAGGTCGTCTATGGCCAACGGCACAGTTGTTTACTCCAGGAATGAGCTTGCTGGTTAATCTTTGGAATGTTGCCAGCACATTCTTCATTCCAAATGGCAGAACTTTAAACTGATACACACCATTCAGCATCACAACAGTCAAAGCTTCCTTCACCCTGTCTGATAATGGTACTTGCCGATATCCTTTAAGTGAGTCAAGTTTGGTAATAAAATTTGCTTGTCCCACCGTCTCAACACAGTCTTCCAAACGAGTAATAGGATACGAATCTGGCTTTGTATCTGCGTTGACTTTTCTATAGTCCACACGCAAACGTGTTCCATCCGGTTTTGGTACCATCACAATAGGTGAGCTCAAATCGCTGCAACTCACTTTGCTGATATCATTCTTAAGCATGCTTTCAAACTCCCTTTGTACCTGTGTCAATTACAGTGGATTGAGTCTGTGTGGATGTTGTTTAATGGGAATAGCATTTCCAACATCCACATCATGTCCAATTACTTTTGTACTTCCCAATTTATCACCACATACAGCTCTATGTGACTGTAATAATTTTTTCCGGTAGCTTTGATTGTCCTCTGGAAGGTAACTCAGTAATTAATCCCAATTACTTACCACTTCCTCATTGCCCAATGTAATTTGAGGAATGTCCAATTCAGAATGGTCCCTTCTTCCTGAGTGACAACGACTAACACCTCCTCCTTGCTTATCAATGAAAATACCTTGTGACCAGATGAACATTACACACTCTGTGAATTTTACTTCTATTTGGAGTTCTTACCAAATAATTCACCTCACCCAATTTCTTTCCCATTGCATAAGGCCCACTAAATCTTGCTTTTAACCACCTACCATTGGTAACAATACAAAGACCTCTCTCCACTAACAAAACTACGAATTTCTGATTTCCTACCCATCTCTTTTTTTCATCACATGTTGTGACAATTTAAATTGTTTTCTAGCCAACTCACCAGCCCCAGTTAATCTCTCCCTAAAGTTTGACACAGTGAGGGTGGCACAGTGGCTCAGTGATTAGCACTGCTGCCTCACAGCACTGAGGACCCGGTTCGATCCCGGCCCTGGGTCACTGCCTGTGTGGAGTTTGCACATTCTCCCTGTGTCTGCGTGGGTCTCGCCCCCACAACCCAAAGATGTGCAGGGTCGGTGGATTGGCCGCGCTAAATTGCCCCTTAATTGTAATTTTTTTTTTAACTTTAAAAAAATGAGTGACACACAGTCCAACAACGTAGTCTCCGAACACTCAGCAATTTCTCTTTGATCAATTTCAGTGGTTCTCTTACCTCATGATCAAAAATTAATTCAAATGGACTGAGTTTAGTTGATTCATTAGGTGCACCCTTAATTACAAATGATACAAATGAATGAAATGAAATGAATGAAAATCGCTTATTGTCACAAGTAGGCTTCAATGAAGTTACTGTGAAAAGCCCCTAGTCGCCACACTCCGGCGCCTGTTCGGGGAGGCTGGTACGGGAATGGAATTCCTTTATCCCAATCCTCTGGATAATCCTGACTATAGGCCCTCAACATGGTTTTAGCCATAAATGCTGTTGACATCCTACATCAGACTCCTATTTATTGACTACAGCTCCGCCTTCAACATCAGAATCCCAGCCAAGCTCACATCAAAGCTCCAAAACCTAGGACTTGGCTCCTCCCTCTGCAACTGGATCCTCGACTTTCTGACCCACAGATCACAATCAGTAAGGATAAACAACAACACCTCCTCCACAAAAGTCCTCAAAACCGGGGCCCCGCAAGGCTGTGCACTTAGCCCCCTACTCTACTCCCTGTACACACACGACTGCGTGGCAAAACTTGGTTCCAACTCCATCTACAAGTTTGCTGACGATACAACCATAGTGGGCCGGATCTCAAATAATGATGAGTCAGAATACAGGAGGGAGATAGAGATCCTAGTGGAGTGGTGCAGCGACAACAATCTCTCCCTCAATGTCAGCAAAATTAAAGAACTGGTCATTGACTTCAGGAAGCAAAGTACTGTACACACCCCTGTCAGCATCAACGGGGCCGAGGTGGAGATGGTTAGCAGCTTCAAATTCCTCTGGGTACACATCTCCAAAAATCTGTCCTGCTCCACCCACGTCAACGCTACCACCAAGAAAGCACAGCAGCACCTATACTTCCTCAGGAAACTAAGGAAATTCGACATGTCCACATTAACTCTTACCAACTTGTACAGATGCACCATAGAAAGCATCCTATCAGGCTGCATCACAGCCTGGTATGGCAACTGCTCGACCCAGGACCGCAAGAAACTTCAGAGCGTCGTGAACACCGCCCAGTCCATCACACAAACCTGCCTCCCATCCGTTGACTCCATCTACACCTCCCGCTGCCTGGGGAAAGCGGGCAGCATAATCAAAGAACCCTCCCACCCGGCTTACTCACTCTTCCAACTTCTTCCATCGGGCAGGAGATACAGAAGTCTGAGAACACGCACGAACAGACTCAAAAACGGCTTCTTCCCCACTGTCACCAGACTCCTAAATGACCCTCTTATGGACTGACCTCATTAACACTACACCCTGTATGCTTCATCCGATGCCAGTGCTTATGTAGTTACATTGTATATGTTGTGTTGCCCTATTATGTATTTTCTTTTCATGTACTTAATGATCTGCTCGCAGAAAAATACTTTTCACTTTACCTCGGTACACGTGACAATAAACAAACAAACCAAGGTTTGATACAGCTTTGGTCTGCCACATGAGTTCTCACTACTGCGGGAAGTGAATCTTCAAATTCTTCCAAAATAATGGCCCCCTGAGAGCGTTATATGTTTGGTCTATTATTAATGCACTTATCCACCCGTCAAAATTATTTTGTTTGTTTCAAAGTCTGACCTGCTTTTCCCTTCGATTTCTAACGTCCTGTTTGTCAGCTTTTGCCACTAGTTCATCTGCAATTAATATCTTTTTCTCACCTCATCGTAATTTTGATAGAGGTCTACAAAATTATGAGGGGCATAGACAGAGTGGAAAGCCAGAGACTTTTCCCCTGGGTAGAGGGGTCAATTACTAGGTTTAAGGTGCGAGGGGCAAGGTTTAGAGTAGATGTACGAGGCAAGTTTTTTACACCGAGGGTAGTGGGTGCCTGGAACTCGCTACCGGAGGAGGTGGTGGAAGCAGGGACGATAGTGACGTTTAAGGGGCATCTTGACAAATACATGAATAGGATGGGAATAGAGGAATACGGACCCCGGAAGTGTAGAAGATTTTAGTTTAGACGGGCAGCATGGTCGGCGCTGGCTTGGAGGGCCGAAGGGCCTGTTCCTGTGCTGTACTTTTCTTTATTCTTTGTTCTTGTTCTTTATAATCCCCAGATCCTGCCTCTGATAGTGATGCAAAAACTTCACTCGCCCTAACTACCAACTGTGTTTGAACCAATAATATCCACATGGTCTTTGGCCAATTCAATTGATGAGCCACTTCCTCAAATAAGTTAAAAAATGCTTCCACATCTTTCTCATCAAACCTTGGCAGTGCTTGAATATCTTTAAACATATCCCTACTCGGCATTTGACTAGTAGGGGTTTCTCCTTCCTCGAGACCTCCCTCAGCTTCTGCCTTTAATTGCAACATTTTCCGTGAATGTTCCAGTTTCCAGAGTTCAAATTCTCTCTCTCTATTTCCTTATCCCTTTCTTCCTCTGCCAATCTTTCCACCTCTACACGAAGATTCCCCATTTCCTTCTGGAAAGCCCTGTCTCTTTCCTTTTTCCTTCGCCATAGCCACTCCCTCCTTTTCGGTTTCCTGCTGGTCTAATTGTTTCATTTGTAATTGGAATTCTAGCTCATTCTAATGATTCAGGCTGTGTCTCTGGCATCGTTAACGAAGGTGAGAGGCGATGACGGGCCCGGTGAAACTCGACGAAGGGGGCGAGGTGAAAGGGACTTGAGGAAATTTGCAATGGTTTTGGGTGAAGTAAAGTTTTGAAAGGGTAAAAGACATGAGGCGAATCAGGGGTAATTGGGACAATGCAGGTTTGGGGCAAGAGAAACAGTGAATGAAGATGAACACATGTACAGGGGCGGAGTCAGGCAATGACGCAGAGGTCGGAAAAGGTTATCCAAATGAGGGGGACAAATGTGGTCAGACGCCTTAACAAATTGCCAAAGGCATCATGAAACTAACTAACCCTAAATAAACTAAGGAAAAGGGGAAAATGAATCAATGAAACACTTCCCGTATTGTTTGGAAATTATGTTTGTTCCCATTATTTTTGCTACAACTGATTTTATCATAAATTAAAACTAACCGTTTGTTGAAGAGTGGTTCCATTGACCCAGGAAGCTAACTTTCATCTCTGCTAATTATTGTCAGTAAGAGTTGATTTCAGGCCCTCGGCGGGCTCCTGAAGCGAAGATTCGAAATGCGAATTGACGTCATGCACTCTGAGCATGTGGGGCTGTATAGCTGCAGAAATGCTGGTGTCAATCCGTGGATAACTGCTGGTGCGAGCAGGAAGGGAGTCTTTCCTCATTCTGCACAGATTCCAGAGTTCACAAGTTGAAGGGAAAATCACAAGTTGAAGGGAAAAGGAGAATTGTTTGTTGAGACTCCCAGACACTAAAGACCCCCTTCCCAGATATATCGCCCTCTTTCCATGGATCCTGGGCCAGCACTGATAGAATCATGGGATCGCTACATGGCATTAGGAGGCCATCACAGAATCATCACAGAATTTACAGTGCAGAAGGAGGCCATTCGGCCCATCGAGTCTGCACCGGCTCTTGGAAAGAGTACCCTACCCAAACCCACACCCCCACCCTATCCCCAAAACCCAGTAACCCCGCCCAACACTAAGGGCAATTTTGGGCACTAAGGGCAATTTATCGTGGCCAATCCACCTAACCTGCACATGTTTGGACTGTGGGAGGAAACCGGAGCACCCGGAGGAAACCCACGCAGACACGGGGAGGACGTGCAGACTCCGCACAGACAGTGACCCAAGCCGGAATTGAACCCGGGACCCTGGAGCTGTGAGGCAGCAGTGCTAACCACTGTGCCATGGTTCCTGTACCCCAAGACCCTCAGCCTCACTGTTAACCCCCCGGGCAATCTTTGTGTCATCCGCAAACTTACTGATCCCACCCCCCACATAGTCATCTCAGTCATTTATATAAATGACGAATAATAGGAGACCCAGCACAGATCCCGGTGGTACCCCACTGGACACTGACTTCCAGTCACTAACGCAGCCGTCTGTCATCACCCTCTGTCTCCCACAGCTCAGCCAGATTTCAATCCACCGCATCAAGTTCCCCTGTATCCCATGTGAATTTGTCTCCCTGACAAGTCTCCCATGTGGGACCTCGTCAAAGGCTTTGCTGAAATTCGTGTAAACTACATCAACTGCAAAGATAAATCCTTGGGCTTTTGTGCATCTGTATGACCAAACTGCCCAATTGCAGGATTAACGTCAGTTCTCCGTGGTTCCAGGATCTCTCGTCCCAATCAGACCCTGGAGTCAGGATTGTCAAAGAAAGCAATTTCATCCTGCCCCTCTACCCAGAATCCGCTTCATTCCTTTCAAATATTAAATTCTGTTCCATTTCTCCCAAAGATTGGATTCTATCCCAGCACTGCTAACCACTGGAACCTCTTCCCAGTAATCCCGGCAAGGAGCTGGATCAGTCCCTGCCGCTCGGAATAGTTTGGGTGTTAATGACTCACTGTGGACAGTTCACCGGCTAAATAGTAACAAAGGTGTTATTGTGTGCACCACATTGTGCAGTGTGCCAGGCCCAGGGAATGTTACAGGCTGTTACTGCGTCTATCCTGAACGTACTGTGAACATGTCTCATTCATTTCTCTGCCTGTACCAGTCTCTGCCTGTACCAGCCCTCTGCCTGTACCAGTCTCTGCCTGTACCAGCCCTCTGCCTGTACCAGCCCTCTGCCTGTACCAGCCCTCTGCCTGTACCAGCCCTCTGTCTGTACCAGCTCTCTGTCTGTACCAGCGCTCTGCCTGTACCAGCCCTCTGCCTGTACCAGCCCTCTGTCTGTACCAGCTCTCTGTCTGTACCAGCCCTCTGCCTGTACCAGCCCTCTGCCTGTACCAGCTCTCTGTCTGTACCAGCTCGCTGCCTGTACCAGTCTCTGCCTGTACCAGCTCTCTGCCTGTACCAGTCTCTGCCTGTACCAGCCCTCTGTCTGTACCAGTCTCTGCCTGTACCAGCCCTCTGCCTGTACCAGCCCTCTGCCTGTACCAGCCCTATGCCTGTACCAGCCCTCTGTCTGTACCAGCTCTCTGTCTGTACCAGCCCTCTGCCTGTACCAGCCCTCTGCCTGTACCAGCTCTCTGTCTGTACCAGCTCGCTGCCTGTACCAGTCTCTGCCTGTACCAGCTCTCTGCCTGTACCAGTCTCTGCCTGTACCAGCCCTCTGTCTGTACCAGCCCTCTGCCTGTACCAGCCCTCTGCCTGTACCAGCTCTCTGTCTGTACCAGCTCGCTGCCTGTACCAGTCTCTGTCTGTACCAGCCTCTCTGCCTGTACCAGCTCGCTGCCTGTACCAGCTCACTGCCTGTGCCAGCTCTCTGCCTGTACCAGCCCTCTGCCTGTACCAGCTCACTGCCTGTGCCAGCTCTCTGCCTGTACCAGCCCTCTGCCTGTACCAGTCTCTGCCTGTACCAGCTCTCTGTCTGTACCAGCCCTCTGCCTGTACCAGCTCGCTGCCTGTACCAGCTCACTGCCTGTACCAGCTCACTGCTTGTACCAGCCCTCTGCCTGTACCAGCTCTCTGCCTGTACCAGCCCTCTGCCTGTACCAGCTCGCTGCCTGCACCAGCTCACTGCCTGTGCCAGCTCTCTGCCTGTATCAGCCCTCTGCCTGTGCCAGCTCTCTGACTATACCAGCTCTCTGCCTCTGCCAGCCCTCTGCCTGTACCAGTCTCTGCCTGTAACAGCTCTCTGTCTGTACCAGCTCCCTGTCTGTAACAGCTCTCTGTCTGTACCAGTCTCTGCCTGTAACAGCTCTCTGTCTGTACCAGCCTCTCTGCCTGTACCAGCTCCCTGCCTGTACCACCCACTGCCTGTACCAGCTCTCTGCCTGTACCAGCCCACTGCCTGTACCAGCTCTCTGCCTGTACCAGCCCACTGTCTGTACCAGCTCTCTGCCTGTACCAGCTCTCTGCCTGTACCAGCCCTCTGCCTGTAACAGCTCTCTGCCTGTACCAGCCCTCTGCCTGTACCAGGCTCTCTGGCTGTACCAGCCTCTGTCTGTACCAGCTCGCTGCCTGTACCAGCTCTCTGCCTGTACCAGTCTCTGGCATTACCAGATGTCTGCTTGTATCAGCCTCTCCCTGTATCAGCTCTCTGCCTGTACCAGCCTCTCTGCCTGTACCAGCTCTCGGTCTGTACCAGCTCTCTACCTGTACCAGCCTCTCTGCCTGTACCAGTTCTCTGTCTGTGCCAGCTCTCTGCCTGTACCAGCCTCTCTGCCTGTACCAGCTCTCTGCCTGTGTATCCAGGTATCCGGGGAGGTTTGGGAGTGAGTTGCCTGAATAATACAGATGAACAGTTCTCAGGTTGTGCTGATTGTCGTCTTTCTGTTTGTTTATTGCAGGCACCTGCCGAATGTTCAATCCATGCCAACCCTGGTCAATCCCTCCACAGGATTGTTATATCAATGTGAGTATGGAGCGGCTGCCCGGCAGAGGGACCCCCAAACCTTTCATAACCTTAACCTTTCAGGGTAAGAACCCTTCAAACTGCTCCCAGTGGCAGGGTGTTTACACCGCACACCGACCTCGGCGACCTCTGTGCCATCATTGGCCGGAGGGTTGTGGCTATTGGGCCAGTGTCCAGCTGTGCTGCTTCTGACCAGCTACCCAGCCGATCAGTCACCGGCCTGATCTGTCCACTCTCATATTCGGTTGTGTGAGAGGTGTTGGGGGCTAACCCCGTATCTCATCACAGAGGGCACTGGGAATGGGGAGGAGGGGGCCCTGGGAATGGGGAGGAGGGGGAGCTGGGAATGGAGAGGAGGGGGCGCTGGGAATGGGGAGGAGGGGGCGCTGGAAATGGAGAGGAGGGGGCGCTGGGAATGGGGAGGAGGGGGCGCTGGGAATGGGGAGGAGGGGGCGCTGGGAATGGGGAGGAGGGGGCCCTGGGAATGGGGAGGAGGGGGCGCTGGGAATGGGGAGGAGGGGGAGCTGGGAACGGGGAGGAGGGGGCCCTGGGAATGGGGAGGAGGGGGCCCTGGGAATGGGGAGGAGGGGGCCCTGGGAATGGGAGGAGGGGGCGCTGGGAATGGGGAGGAGGGGGCGCTGGGAATGGGGAGGAGGGGGCGCTGGGAATGGGGAGGAGGGGGAGCTGGGAATGGGGAGGAGGGGGTGCTGGGAATGGGGAGGATGGGGTGCTGGGAATGGGAGGAGGGGGCGCTGGGAATGGGGAGGAGGGGGCGCTGGGAATGGGGAGGAGGGGGCTGGGAATGGGGAGAAGGGGGAGCTGGGAATGGGGAGGAGGGGGTGCTGGGAATGGGGAGGAGGGGGCCCTGGGAAGGGGGAGGAGGGGGCACTGGGAATGGGGAGGAGGGGGCCCTGGGAATGGGGAGCAGGGGGCCCTGGGAATGGGGAGGAGGGGCGCTGGGAATGGGGAGGAGTGGGTGCTGGGAATGGGGAGGAGGGGGCGCTGGAATGGGGAGAAGGGGAGCTGGGAATGGGGAGGAGGGGAGCTGGGAATGGGGAGGAGAGGGCCCTGGGAATGGGGAGGAGGAGGCCCTGGGAATGGGGAGCAGGGGGCCCTGGGAATGGGGAGGAGGGGGCTGGGAATGGGGAGGAGTGGGTGCTGGGAATGGGGAGGAGGGGGCGCTGGGAATGGGGAGGAGGGGGCGCTGGGAATGGGGAGGAGGGGGCGCTGGGAATGGGGAGGAGGGGGTGCTGGGAATGGGGAGGAGGGGGGTGCTGGGAATGGGGAGGAGGGGGCTGGGAATGGGGGGAAGGGAGTGCTGGGAATGGGGAGGAGGGTGCTGGGAATGGGGAGGAGGGGGCGCTGGGAATGGGGAGGAGGGGGCGCTGGGAATGGGGAGGAGGGGGCGCTGGGAATGGGGAGGAGGGGGCGTGGGAATGGGGAGGAGGGGGCGCTGGGAATGGGGAGGAGGGGGCGCTGGGAATGGGGAGGAGGGGGCGCTGGGAATGGGGAGGAGGGGGCGCTGGGAATGGGGAGGAGGGGCTGCTGGGAATGGGGAGGAGGGGGTGCTGGGAATGGGAGGAGGGGGCGCTGGGAAGGGGAGGAGGGGGCGCCGGGAAGGGGAGGAGGGGGTGCTGGGAATGGGGAGGAGGGGGCGCTGGGAACGGGAGGAGGGGGCTGGGAATGGGGAGGAGGGGGTGCTGGGAATGGGGAGGAGGGGGTGCTGGGAATGGGGAGGAGGGGGCGCTGGGAATGGGGAGGAGGGGGTGCTGGGAATGGGGAGGAGGGGGCCCTGGGAATCGGGAGCAGGGGGCCCTGGGAATGGGGAGGAGGGGGTGCTGGGAATGGGGAGGAGGGGGCCCTGGGAACGGGGAGCAGGGGGCCCTGGGAATGGGGAGGAGGGGGTGCTGGGAATGGGGAGGAGAGGGCGCTGGGAATGGGGAGGAGCGGGCGCTGGGAATGGGGAGGAGGGGGCGCTGGGAATGGGGAAGAGGAGGCGCTGGGAATGGGGAGATGGGGGCACTGGGAATGGGGAGGAGGGGCTGCTGGGAATGGGGAGGAGTGGGCGCTGGAATGGGGAGGAGGGGGCGCTGGGAATGGGGAGGAGGGGGCGCTGGGAATGGGGAGGAGGGGGCGCTGGGAATGGGGAGGAGGGGGCGCTGGGAATGGGGAGGAGGGGGCGCTGGGAATGGGGAGGAGGGGGCGCTGGGAATGGGGAGGAGGGGCTGCTGGGAATGGGGAGGAGGGGGTGCTGGGAATGGGGAGGAGGGGGCGCCGTTAATGGGGAGGAGGGGGCGCCGGGAAGGGGAGGAGGGGGCGCTGGGAATGGGGAGGAGGGGGCGCTGGGAACGGGGAGGAGGGGGCTGGGAATGGGGAGGAGGGGGCTGGGAATGGGGAGGAGGGGGTGCTGGGAATGGGGAGGAGGGGGCACTGGGAATGGGGAGGAGGGGGCGCTGGGAATGGGGAGGAGGGGTTGCTGGGAATGGGGAGAAGTCAGGAGACATTTGACAATCTGAAAACTGTGTCAGCCACTGCAACAATGTTGGTGGCACCAAATTATGCCAAGAATCTAAGGTGACAATTGATGCGAGTGACCACAGAATGCATAGAATCCAAAATGTTCAGAAAGAGTCCATTCAGCTGATCGAGTGTGCACCGCCCTTCCGAAGGAACAGCCCACCCAAGCCCATGCACCCGGCCTAACCCCATAATCCCACCTAAAATCTTTGGACACTGAGGAGCAATTTAGCAATCTGGAATTAAAAGTCTAGCGATGACCATGAAACCATTGTCGATTGTCGTAAAAACCCATCTGGTTCACTAATGTCCTTCAGGGGAGGAAATCTGCCGTCCTTACCCGGTCTGGCCTACATGTGACTCCAGACCCACAGCAATGTGGTTGGCTCTTAAATGCCCTCAGGGATTGTCATGATTTACAAACATGCAACCAATGAACATACAGAATAGGACACAACCAATGGGCAGTCAGGACACTCAGAGGTGGCATCACCACAAGGGGACATGACATAAACACTATGAAAGGGATGAGGCACTCACACCCTGCCTCTTTCCACAGACAGAGAGTTGGACAGGGTTGATCCGCAGCGTCACACCCCAGCACGTGGCTTAGAGCAAGCTGCTACAGTTAGACTGAGTTACTACAGTTAGATTAGCAGAGAGTCGAACTCATTTGAGAACTGTGTTAATAGTTCAATAAACGCGTTGAACTCATTTCAGAGACTGGAGCATCCTTTAGTTAAGACTGCGTCAAGTAGCAGCCCGTGTTATCCGAAGCAGCGTAGCACAACAGGGATGGGCAATAAATACTGACAAAGCAAGCGACGCCCACAAAGCCCGTGAAATTAATTTTTTAAAACGTTCCTGTCATCCATGGACGATTAATTATTTTTAATTGTTATTATTTCCCATTTAAGGGGCAATTTAGCGTGGCCAATCCACCTACCCTGAGCACCTTTGGGTTGTGGGGGTGAGACCCTCGCAGACACGGGGAGAATGTGCAAACTCCACACGGACAGTGACCCAGAGCCGGGATCAAACCTGGAACCTCGGCGCCGTGACGCAGCAGTGCTAACCACTGCGCCATCGTGCTGCCCTAGGTATCCTCCTTATCACATGTAAATATTGAGGCAAAGTAATTGCTCAAATTATGTTAATTTTCTATGGGGATGGGGTGGGGGGGCATGGGGATGGGGTGGGGGTGGGGATGGGGTGGAGGCGTGGGGTTGGGGTGGGGATGGGTTGGAGGTGTGGGGATGGGGGTGGGGGTGGGGTGGGGGTGGGGTGGGGTGGAGGCGTGGGGGTGGGGTGGGGGTGGGGTGGAGGTGTGGGGATGGGGTGG